>NC_088244.1:9353238-9365738 GCF_036934945.1 Oncorhynchus masou masou | reverse complement strand
CCTGAATGGAGCTACCACCCATCATGAGAGTGTGAGCTCCGTCTGGAGCCCTGCCTGTCTGGGGGTCACAGGTCAGGGTCTCAGGGATGGACTCCAGGTCCCAGCGAGACTTTGATCTCTTCTCCCCGTGGAACCACGCGGCTCCGGGAGTTGTGGATCCTCCCATCTATAATCTTCTGGAAGTGGCGGAACTCCCGTGTGCTGACGCTGTGGAATCCAGAGTCACTGACCTCTGAGGAGAGGAGGGGCTCAGAGGAGGGAGAGCTGCCTCGGCTGGTGTGTCCTGGACCCAATATTCACATACCTGTAGCTAATTGTCAAATACAATCTGGAAAACTATTTTTAATGCTAAATTGATAGTAAATGTAGCAGTTATTTGACAAGGGAACAACATTCCCACCTCTTTCATTGTCAATTATAAAATGTTGCCCAAATCCTTGATGAAGAATGTCAATAAATGAATTGGTTTGAGAACACAAAATCAACCAAAATAAAGCTGCTAAAAGCTCTATATTGAGAATACTGTAAATCAAGAAAAAAAGAAGTGAAAACAATGTAAATTAATTATAATATATCCCATTTAGCAGACGCTTTTGTCCAAAGCGACTTACAAGTCGGCTGGGGCCACTACTTTTACATATGGGTGGCCCCAGCGGGAATCGAACCCACGAAGCGCCATGCTCTACCGACTGAGCCACACAGGACATTATAACTTCTATACACTTTCTACCTGTTTTTTTTTTTTAATTAAAACAATTCACATACAATATATATACTGAAAAAAATATATAAACACAACAATGCAACAATTTCAAAGATTTTGCTGAGTTACAGTTCATATAAGGGAATCAGTTAATTGAAATGAATTCATTAGGCCCTCATCTTCATGATTGGACGAGAGAGAGCGAACAGACACAGAGAGCATTCTGAGTTCTTCTGCAAAAAGATTTACAGTTGGATAAATAGATCAACTTTTTGCACGGACTTATATAGGATACTAACCTCGACACCAAAACCATCATTTCACATCACAATTCTATACCTAAAACCTTGATTTTGGACAAAATTACCCGAATGGGCTATTTCTACCAGGGATTATCAAGAAAAACACCCCTAACGAACCAAAACCTGCAGAACACAGCTGAACATGGAAATACCAACACAAAACTGAGTGAGTGATGTTCAGTATGAAGTAACTTCTGAAAGCAAAAATTAGAAGACAATCTCTAGGCAATTTTGTTATAAAGCTTAAAAAATAAGGCTACTAAGCTACCAAGATGCTAGGAAAGAGACGGACTGAAATTAGCACTGAAGTGTGAGGTGAGAGAGGTGTGAAAACTCTTGAGCCTAACAATGGCAAGAGAGCACCCCCATGCTTGTTAATCCAACCGTGGGACAGACTGTGTTTATTCCCACACTCGGGACTCTGACTCAGTCTGACTCTCTATTGGTTACACAGACTCTTGGCCTCCCATCCTATTCTAACCACCTGTCGCCGGCTTTGTATTCATGTTACCTGATGAAATTGCTGTACCATATGATGTTGTTCTCATCTAATGCACATTGAAATGCTATAAATCAACACTGCAGATCTCTCCCTGTCCTCTGCCGTGCCCTGATTGCATTAATGTTGATTATATCTGGAAATGTGCATGGACACCCTGGCCCATCTACTGTTGCTAGACCCAATTCTGATTTGTGCTCTGATATCTGCTCTGATATCTTGAAGCTTATTACCTAAAATGGATCATTTGAAAGTGTGGGTTCATGTTTTGATGTCTTCAATATTATTCTACAATGTAAAAAAATAGTGAAAATAAAGAAAAACCCTTGAATGAGTATGTGTATCCAAACTTTTGACTGATACTGTATATGCACCAGCGACCAGTGACCCATTCAAACCTCCTGCGACCAAACTTTGGGTCATTACACACCAGTTGAGAATAGCTGATTTAGAGTATAGCCGTGAGATGTATTATACAGAAGTGGTATTAGAATTGAATGGAACCACTGACTGGAACTGATATAATGTGTAAAACATAGTAATTACAGCTTGAAATGCCTATGGGGTGAAAGCTATGTTGTCATATGTGATGACCTCATTCTCCCCAGAACTTACTACGATGACATGCCCCTCCCACCAGAAATGTACGCAGCCAATGGATACCTCTCCAGTGTTGCCTACAATCTGGAGGACCTTAACAGGATAGAGTATGTTGACGTGAGTAATTCTATATGCTTTCATGTTAGTATAGCCTAGCTTTTGTACATGATTGATTGATGTTATTTGTCAGTTTAAAAAAATACATACATTGAATTTGGAAAGTATTCAGACCCCTTGACTTTTGTTACGTTACAGCTTTGTTCTAAAACTGATTAAATGCAAAAAAAATCTGCATCAATCTACACACAGTACCCCATAACAACAAGGCAAAACCACATTTTTTGAAGTGTTTGCAATACAGAAATACCTTATTTACATAAGTATTCAGACCCTTTGCTATGAAACTCAAAATTGAGCTCAGGTGCATCCTGTTTCCATTGATCGTCCTTGAGATGTTTCTACAACTTGATTGGAGTCCACCTGTGGTAAATTCAATTGATTGGACATGATTTTGAAAGGCACACACCTGTCTATACAATGTCCCACAGTTGACAGTGCGTCTCAGGGCAACAACAATGCTTGAGGTCGAAGGATTGTCCGTAGAGCTCCGAGACAGGATTGTGTCGAGGTACAGATCTGGGGAAGGGTACAAAAGCATGTATGCAGCACTGAAGCGCCCCAGAACACAGTGGCCTCCATCATTCTTAAATGGAAGAAGTTTGGAACCACCAAGACTCTTCCTAGAGCTGTCTGCCCGGCTAAACTGAGCAAACGGGGGAGAAGAGCCATGGTCAGGGAGGTGACCAAGAACCCGATGGTCACTCTGACAGAGCTCCAGAGTTTCTCTGTGGAGATGGGAAAACCTTCCAGAAGGACAACCATCTTTGCAGCACTCTACCAATCAGGCCTTTATGGTAGATTGGCCAGATGGAAGCCAATCCTCAGTAAAAGGCACATGAAAGCCTGCTTAGAGTTTTCCAAAAGGCACCTAAAGACTCTTAGACCATGAGAAACAAGATTCTCTGGTCTGATGAAACCAAGATTGAACTCTTTGGCCTGAATGCTATGCAACACGTCTGGAGGAAACCTGGCACCATCCCCACGGGGAAGCATGGTGGTGGCAGCATCATGCTCTGGGGATGTTTTTTAGTGGCAGGGACTGGGAGACTAGTCAGGATCAAGGGAAAGATGAACGAGCGAAGTACAGAGAGATGCTTGATGAAAACCTGCTCCAGAGTGTTCAGGACTTCAGACTGGGGTGAAGGTTCACCTTCCAACAGGACAACGACCCTAAGCACACAACCAAGACAACGCAGGAGTGTCTCTGAATGAAGTCTCTGAATGTCCTTGACTGGCCCAGCCAGAGCCCGGACTTGAACCTGATCGAACATCCCTGGAAAGACCTGAAAATAGCTGTGAATCGACTCTCCCCAGCCAACCTAATAGAGCTTGAGAGGATCTGTAGAGAGGAATAGGAGAAACTCCCCAGATACAGGTATAGCTTGTGTAGATTGATGAGATTGTGTTTTTAATAAGTCTGTAACTTAACAAAACGTGGAAAAGGTAAAGGGTCCTGAATACTTTCCGAATGCACTGTATACACACAGTACATACACAGTACATACACAGTACATACACAGTATACACACAGTACATACACAGTACATACACAGTACATACACAGTACATACACAGTACATACACTGTATACACACAGTACATACACAGTACATACACAGTACATACACAGTATACACACAGTACATACACAGTACATACACAGTACATACACAGTACATACACTGTATACACACAGTACATACACAGTACATACACAGTACATACACAGTACATACACAGTACATACATTTTTAAAACATGGGACCAGGATTTTAATTGTGGTCCCTGCTATATTCAGTAGCTTAGACTTGTGGTCCCTGATATCTATCAAAAACATGGTCCCTGGTATATATCTAATTTTTGTGGTCCCTGATATCTATCTTAGACTTGTGGTCCCTGATATCTAAGACTTGTGGTCCCTGATATCTATATAAGACTTGTGGTCCCTGGTATCTAAGACTTGTGGTCCCTGATATCTAAGACTTGTGGTCCCTGATATCTAAGACTTGTGGTCCCTGATATCTAAGACTTGTGGTCCCTGATATCAATCTAATTTTTGTGGCCCCTGATATCTATCCAAGACTTGTGGTCCCTGATATCTAAGACTTGTGGTCCCTGATATCTATATAAGACTTGTGGTCCCTGATATCTAAGACTTGTGGTCCCTTATATCTAAGACTTGTGGTCCCTGATATCTTTCTAAGACTTGTGGCCTCTGATATCTATCTAAGACTACTGGTCCCTGATATCTATCTAAGACTTGTGGTCCCTGGTATCTATCTAAGACTTGTGGTCCCTGATATCTAAGACTTGTGGTCCCTGATATCTAAGACTTGTGGTCCCTTATATCTAAGACTTGTGGTCCCTGATATCTATCTAAGACTTGTGGCCTCTGATATCTATCTTAGACGTGTGGTCCCTGATATCTATCTAAGACTTGTGGTCCCTGATATCTATCTAAGACGTGTGGTCCCTGATATCTATCTAAGACTTGTGGTCCCTGATATCTATCTAAGACTTGTGGTCCCTGATATCTATCTAAGACTTGTGGTCCCTGATATCTATCTAAGACTTGTGGTCCCTGGTATCTAAGACTTGTGGTCCCTGATATCTAAGACTTGTGGTCCCTGATATCTATCTAAGACGTGTGGTCCCTGATATCTATCTTAGACATGTGGTCCCTGATATCTATCTAAGACTTGTGGTCCCTGATATCTATCTAAGACGTGTGGTCCCTGATATCTATCTAAGACTTGTGGTCCCTGATATCTATTTAAGACTTGTGGTCCCTGATATCTAAGACTTGTGGTCCCTGATATCTATCTAAGACTTGTGGTCCCTGATATCTATCTAAGACTTGTGGTCCCTGATATCTATCTAAGACGTGTGGTCCCTGATATCTATCTAAGACGTGTGGTCCCTGATATCTATCAAAGACTTGTGGTCCCTGATATCTATCTAAGACGTGTGGTCCCTGATATCTATCTAAGACGTGTGGTCCCTGATATCTATCTAAGACTTGTGGTCCCTGATATCTAAGACTTGTGGTCCCTGATATCTAAGACTTGTGGTCCCTGATATCTAAGACTTGTGGTCCCTGATATCTATCTAAGACTTGTGATCCCTGATATCTATTTAAGACTTGTGGTCCCTGATATCTATTTAAGACTTGTGATCCCTGATATCTATCTAAGACTTGTGATCCCTGATATCTATTTAAGACTTGTGGTCCCTGATATCTAAGACTTGTGGTCCCTGATATCTATCTAAGACTTGTGGTCCCTGATATCTATCTAAGACTTGTCGTCCCTGATATCTATCTAAGACTTGTGGTCCCTGATATCTATCTAAGACTTGTCGTCCCTGATATCTATCTAAGACTTGTGGCCCCTGATATCTATTTAAGACTTGTGGCCCCTGATATCTATCTAACCCACTCCTTATGTTCACCTACCTATACTGTTTTAGGATCCAGAGCGCTGTCTGATTGGTTGCTGTAACACTGATAATGATGAGCCTAGCAGCTTCCTGAGCCAGGTACTGTAAGAAATAAAGAGATAAACCATGTGTTCAAAGATATGTAAGTTGTCTAAGACATTCAACTAACTATAAAATACAATGATAGTCATATACACATATGTCCTAAAATGAACAACAACAACAACCAATGGTATTCATTGTGTCTTCCATCCTCTCTATTTCAGAGCGAGTATGAGGGCCACTGGCTGGACAGGCCTATGGGCTACCTGCCCCTGCACGAGCTTGACAGCGGCCTGGGCTGCACCGACGGCAGCCTCCACCAGGGGGACCCGTCTGACCCAGAGACAGAGGAGGGGGTAGAGGCCCCTATGTCCTCCCCACCAGGCCACACCAGCCGGGGCAGCTCTCCCTCCTCTGAGTCCCTCCTCTCCTCAGAGGTCAGTGACTCTGGATTCCACAGCGTCAGCACACGGGAGTTCCGCCACTTCCAGAAGATTATAGATGGGAGGATCCACAACTACAGGAGCCGCGTGGTTCCACGGGAGAAGAGATCAAAGTCTCGCTGGGACCTGGAGTCCATCCCTGAGACCCTGACCTGTGATCTCCAGACAGGCAGGGCTCCAGATGGAGCTCACACTTTCATGAGCCACCAGTGCACCATGGGTGGTAGCTCCATTCAGGTCCGCGAAGCCATGAGCCCCCAGCAGACCAGGCATGGCGCCAGGTCTGCTGCCTCTAGCTGCCGTACTGAACCCTGCCAGAGGAGATCGCTGATGCTGAACCAGCACTCCTCCGAGGACCTCCCAAGCCGCAGCCACACTGTGCATGACTTATCAGACAGGAGACGAGCCAGTCACCCTGCCCTGCCCTCTGGGAACAATGCCATAGAGATATATAGACACATAGACAGACAACTGCCCAGCAACCCAAACCACCTAGCCGTACCCACTGAGAACTCTGGCACAGGACAGTACAACAGGGGGTTCAACACAAACATCATTGAGAAGAGGAAGCATCAGAGCAGCCATGTGGAAGGCCCCTGGCAAGGACTATATGTGGAGGACAACAGAGGCAGTATGGCCAGTGAGGACTATAACAGTCAGAAACAGTCTCTTTCCAAGAGTCCCTCAAGGAAACGGCCTGGGAAGCAGCTAGCAGACTGGCGTCAGTTTGCAACACTGGGACATCCTCAAATTGGTGGGGACTGGCCCCAAGCAGACGGCCCCTGCGGCCCCCTCTACAGCACGCTGGACGGGCTCTCTGCCCGCTCCAGGAAGGGTCTCTCTGGGAACCCCCGGGCAGTGAGGAACCAGCTCCTGAAGGCCAGGGCCTCCCGGCTGGCTGACGAGCGCAGTGAGGTCACCACGGACGAGGAGGCCCGTGGGGATGTCTGGGCAGGCCGCTACTGGAGTAGGACGGAGCGCCGGCGCCACCTGGCGTTGGCCCGGGAGCAAAGGCAGAGGAAGCTGAGCCGTGGTGGGCCTGAGGGAGCAGCAGAAGACGGGGCTGGAGGAACAGGAGGAACAGGGGGTGCAGGGGGGCAAGGGGGTGCAGAGGGCCCTGGAGGAGGCTGCAGCACAGTACTGGAGCTCAGCCACAGGAAGCAAAGCCGTCTGAGGAACCATAAACTGCTGGATGACTGGACCACAGTAGAGGAGCTGCTGACCCACGGCACCCGCGTGGGGGAGGGGGACAACATCCTCTGTCACAGCCCACTGCTGTCGGTCACTACAGTATAATGACACTGTGAGATAAGGTGTGTATGAGTGATTGAAGAGTTTGACTTCGTCTTGTTCTCCACACATGTTCCTGGAAACAACCTAGAGTAGTAGTTGTCTAATGTCTGGACCAATGACAGTACGATACAACCTAGAGTAGTAGTTGTCTAATGTCTGGACCAATGACAGTACGATACAACCTAGAGTAGTAGTTGTCTAATGTCTGGACCAATGACAGCACGATACAACCTAGAGAAGTAGCTGTCTAATGTCTGGACCAATGACAGCACGATACAACCTAGAGAAGTAGCTGTCTAATGTCTGGACCAATGACAGCACGATACAACCTAGAAAAGTAGCTGTCTAATGTCTGGACCAATGACAGTACAATACAACCTAGAGTAGTAGTTGTCTAATGTCTGGACCAATGACAGTACTATACAACCTAGAGTAGTAGTTGTCTAATGTCTGGACCAATGACAGTACAATACAACCTAGAGAAGTAGCTGTCTAATGTCTGGACCAATGACAGTACAATACAACCTAGAGTAGTAGTTGTCTAATGTCTGGACCAATGACAGTACAATACAACCTAGAGCAGTAGTTTATTGATTTATTTTTATTTCACCTTTATTTAACCAGGTAGGCTAGTTGAGAACACCTTTATTTAACCAGGTAGGCTAGTTGAGAACACCTTTATTTAACCAGGTAGGCTAGTTGAGAACAAGTTCTCATTTGCAACTGCGACCTGGCCAAGATAAAGCGTAGCAATTCGACACATACAACAACACAGAGTTACACATGGAATAAACTAAACATACAGTCAATAATGCAGTAGAACAAAGAAAACAAAAAGTCTATATACAGTGAATGCAAATGAGGTAAGGTAAGGCAATAAATAGGCCATGGTGGCGAAGTATTTACAATATAGCAATTAAACACTGGAATGGTAGATGTTCAGAAGAGGAATGTGCAAGTAGAGATACAAAGGAGCAAGATAAATAAATACAGTTTGGGGATGAGGTAGATAGATGGGCTGTTTACAGATGGACTATGTACAGGTGCAGTGATCTGTGAGCTGCTCTGACAGCTGGTGCTTAAAGCTAGTGAGGGAGATATGAGTCTCCAGCTTCAATGATTTTTGCAGTTCGTTCCAGTCATTGGCAGCAGAGAACTGGAAGGAAAGGCGACCAAAGGAGGAATTGGCTTTGGGGGTGACCAGTGAGCTATACCTGCTGGAGCGCGTGATACGAGTGGGTGCTGCTATGGTGACCAGTGAGCTGAGATAAGGTGGGGCTTTACCTAGCAGACTTGTAGATAACCTGTAGCCAGTGGGTTTGGCGACGAGTATGAAACGAGGGCCAACCAACGAGAGAGTACAGGTCGCAGTGGTGGGTACTATATGGGGCTTTGGTGACAAAACGGATGGCACTGTGATAGACTGCATCCAATTTGTTGAGTAGAGTGTTGGAGGCCATTTTATAGATGACATCACCGAAGTCGAGGATCGGTAGGATGGTCAGTTTAACGAGGGTATGTTTGGCAGCATGAGTGAAGGATGCTTTGTTGCGATATCGGAAGCCAATTCTAGATTTAATTTTGGATTGGAGATGCTTGATGTGAGTCTGGAAGGAGAGTTTACAGTCTAACCAGACACCTAGGTATTTTTAGTTGCCCATGTATTCTAAGTCAGAGACGTTCAGAGTAGTGATGCTGGACGGGCGGGCAGGTGCAGGCAGTGATCGGTTGAAGAGCATGCAGTTTTACTTGCATTTAAGAGCAGTTGGAGGCCACGGAAGGAGAGTTGTATGGCATTGAAGCTTGTCTGGAGGTTTGTTAACACAGTGTCCAAAGAAGGGCCAGAGGTATACAGAATGGTGTCGTCTGCGTAGAGGTGGATCAGAGAATCACCAGCAGCAAGAGCGACATCATTGATGTATATATACAGAGAAGAAAGTCGGCCCGAGAATTGAACCCTGTGTCACCCCCACAGAGGCTGCCAGAGGTCCGGACAAAAGGCCCTCCGATTTGACACACTGAACTCTATCAGAAAAGTAGTTGGTAAACCAGGCGAGGCAATCATCTGAGAAACCAAGGCTGTCGAGTCTGCCAATAAGAATGTGGTGACTGAGAGTCGAAAGCCTTGGCCATGTCGATGAATACAGCTGCACAGTATTGTCTTTTATCGATGGCAGTTATGATAACTTTTAGGACCTTGAGCGTGGCTGAGGTGCACCCATGACCAGCTAGGAAACCAGATTGCATAGCGGAGAAGGTACGGTGGGATTCGAAATGGTCGGTAATCTGTTTGTTAACTTGGTTTTCGAAGACCTTAGAAAAACAGGGTAGGATAGATATAGGTCTGTAGCAGTTTGGGTCTCAAGTGTCACCCCCTCTGAAGAGTGGGATGACCGCGGCAGCTTTCCAATCTTTGGGAATCTCAGATGATACCTAGGATAGGATAAGTAATCCTTCTCACCACCCCCCCCCCCCTTAATGATTTAGATGCACTATTGTAAAGTGGCTGTTCCACTGGATGTCAGAAGGTGAATTCACCAATTTGTAAGTCGCTCTGGATAAGAGCGTCTGCTAAATGACTTAAATGTAATGTAAATGTATACAAAAGAGAGGTTGAACAGGCTAGTAATAGGGTTCGCAACAATTTCGGCAGATAATTTTAGAAAGAGAGGGTCCATATTGTCTTGCCCAGCTGATTTGTAGGTGTCCAGATTTTGCAGCTCTTTCAGAACATCAGCTATCTGGATTTGGGTGAAGGAGAAATAGTGGGGGCTTGGGCGGGTTGCTGTGGAGGGTGCCGGGTAGTTCACCGGGGTAGGGGTAGCCAGGTGGAAAGCATGGCCAGCCGTAGAGAAATGCTTATTGAAATTCTCAATTATAGTGGATTTATTGGTGGTAACAGTGTTTCCTAGCATCAGAGCAGTGGGCAGCTGGGAGGAGGTGCTGTTATTCCCCATGGACTTTACAGTGTCCCAGAACTTTTTTGAGTTTGTACTACAGGATGCAAATTTTTGTTTGAAAAAGCTAGCCTTAGCTTTCCTAACTGCCTGTGTATATTTGTACCTGTGTATAGTAGTTGTCCAATGGTCTGTACCAATGACAATTCGATGCAACCTAGATCAGTAGTTGTCTAATGGTCTGGACCAATGGCAGTACGATGCAACCTAGATCAGTAGTTGTCTAATGGTCTGGACCAATGGCAGTACAATGCAACCTAGATCAGTAGTTGTCTAATGGTCTGGACCAATGGCAGTACGATGCAGCCTAGAGCAGTAGTTGTCTAATGGTCTGGACCAATGGCAGTACGATGCAGCCTAGATCAGTAGTTGTCTAATGGTCTGGACCAATGGCAGTACGATGCAACCTAGAGCAGTAGTTGTCTAATGGTCTGGACCAATGGCATTACGATGCAACCTAGAGCAGTAGTTGTCTAATGGTCTGGACCAATGGCAGTATGATACAATCTAGAGCAGTAGTTGTCTAATGGTCTGGACCAATGGCAGTATGATACAACCTAGATCAGTAGTTGTCTAATGGTCTGGACCAATGGAAGTATTAAACAACCCAAATGGCATTTTTCACTGGTCCCTCTAAAGCTAGCTGAATGGGTTTTGGGTAAGCTACAGCACGAAAGATATAGCTGTGATTTGATGGCACACTCTTAGAAAAAAATGTGATATCTAGAACCTAAAAGGGTTATTTGGCTGTCCCCATAGGATAACCCTTTGAATAACCCTTTTGGTTCTAGGTAGAATCCTTTTGAGTTCCTTGTAGAACCCTTTCCACAGAGGGTTCTACCTGGAACGCAAAAAGGGTTATCCTATGGGGACAGCCGAAGAACCCTTTGGAACCCTTTTTTTCTAAGAGTGCGGTGACTCATTTTATCAATAACACAGTTAAATGCAATTTCATATGCTTTTTTTTACCCACAGATATCACCATATCAATGTACTTCAACAAAGCATGTCATTTATTGGACATATTAAAATATCATTGCATCACATCTGGCTACAGAATGTAGCTCAATATGTCCTCTTTTTAAAACCACACAGCTGTAGTAGTACAGACACTTTGTATATGAAAACTCAGGTAGTAGATTATGTGTTGTTTAACTACAGCCCAGGGATAAGAGTTCCATCCTGCTCACATGAGAAATGCACTTTCAACTTTTGGCTTGTTCAAGATGCGTAATATATCTGTGAGTTTGTAAACTAGTATTAGTAGCTGTGTGTATTTGGTTGAATGTCTTTTAGGAAACATAATTTTAGAGAGCCTATCAGAGACCATCAAGTTGGGACCATGGCACATGATAATCACTAAAGTGTACGTATCTACTATCATGTGTAATGGGATATTCACTTCACGATAAGTGATTACATTCTCAACATTTCTTTTTTTTTTTGGGGGGGGGGGGGGGTGGTTAATGTCTGGTCATGAAACATTCTGTTCTATTTTACACATTTTTTTACAGCCTGTCAGACGTTTGTGAATGCTAAGTAATGTGTCAAGTCAAATATAATTTTATTTACAGTAGATTTTACACGCCTCAACACACTTTACAAGAAAAAATCTAATAAAAAATGAAAACAAAAAAAGAGCCAAAACATTGAGAGAAGCGTCACTTGTGCTTTCGTTTTTCCGAATGACGATGAAACCTTGATGTTATGATGCAGTCAGAAAACCCCTGATTAGTGTTGCATAATATGAAACAAAATGTCTCACTCTTTTTCACATAAAACCAATAGAAAATTGTTCATTTACAGACAACAAAAAAAGATAAAATTGTGTGAACAATCATCAAACGGTATCAAAAACGTGTCCTAGCCTTGAATTTGATCTCCTGATGGTTTCCATTTGTCACAGTGGATAAGCCCTACCGATACGGATCAGTGGATAAGCCCTACCGATACGGATCAGTGGATGAGCCCTACCGATACGGATCAGTGGATAAGCCCTACCGATATGGATCAGTGGATAAGCCCTACCGATACGGATCAGTGGATAAGCCCTACCGATACGGATCAGTGGATAAGCCCTACCGATACGGATCAGTGGATAAG
>NC_088244.1:9313238-9345738 GCF_036934945.1 Oncorhynchus masou masou | reverse complement strand
AGTGTTTCATCCTGTTGAGGATGAGGAAGTGTATCATCCTGTTGAGGAAGAGGAAGTGTATCATCCTGTTGAGGATGAGGAAGTGTATCATCCTGTTGAGGATGAGGAAGTGTATCATCCTGTTGAGGAAGTGTATCATCCTGTTGAGGATGAGGAAGTGTATCATCCTGTTGAGGATGAGGAAGTGTATCATCCTGTTGAGGAAGTGTATCATCCTGTTGAGGATGAGGAAGTGTATCATCCTGTTGAGGAAGAGGAAGTGTATCATCCTGTTGAGGAAGAGGAAGTGTATCATCCTGTTGAGGATGAGGAAGTGTATCATCCTGTTGAGGAAGTGTATCATCCTGTTGAGGATGAGGAAGTGTATCATCCTGTTGAGGATGAGGAAGTGTATCATCCTGTTGAGGAAGAGGAAGTGTATCATCCTGTTGAGGATGAGGAAGTGTATCATCCTGTTGAGGAAGAGGAAGTGTATCATCCTGTTGAGGATGAGGAAGTGTATCATCCTGTTGAGGAAGTGTATCATCCTGTTGAGGAAGTGTATCATCCTGTTGAGGAAGAGGAAGTGTATCATCCTGTTGAGGAAGAGGAAGTGTATCATCCTGTTGAGGAAGAGGAAGTGTATCATCCTGTTGAGGATGAGGAAGTGTATCATCCTGTTGAGGAAGAGGAAGTGTATCATCCTGTTGAGGAAGTGTATCATCCTGTTGAGGATGAGGAAGTGTATCATCCTGTTGAGGAAGAGGAAGTGTTTCATCCTGTTGAGGATGAGGAAGTGTAACATCCTGTTGAGGAAGAGGAAGTGTATCATCCTGTTGAGGATGAGGAAGTGTATCATCCTGTTGAGGAAGAGGAAGTGTATCATCCTGTTGAGGAAGAGGAAGTGTATCATCCTGTTGAGGATGAAGAAGTGTATCATCCTGTTGAGGAAGTGTATCATCCTGTTGAGGAAGAGGAAGTGTATCATCCTGTTGAGGAAGAGGAAGTGTTTCATCCTGTTGAGGAAGAGGAAGTGTATCATCCTGTTGAGGAAGAGGAAGTGTATCATCCTGTTGAGGAAGAGGAAGTGTATCATCCTGTTGAGGAAGTGTATCATCCTGTTGAGGAAGAGGAAGTGTATCATCCTGTTGAGGAAGAGGAAGTGTATCATCCTGTTGAGGAAGAGGAAGTGTATCATCCTGTTGAGGAAGAGGAAGTGTATCATCCTGTTGAGGATGAGGAAGTGTATCATCCTGTTGAGGATGAGGAAGTGTATCATCCTGTTGAGGAAGAGGAAGTGTATCATCCTGTTGAGGAAGAGGAAGTGTATCATCCTGTTGAGGAAGAGGAAGTGTATCATCCTGTTGAGGAAGAGGAAGTGTATCATCCTGTTGAGGAAGAGGAAGTGTAACATCCTGTTGAGGATGAGGAAGTGTATCATCCTGTTGAGGAAGAGGAAGTGTATCATCCTGTTGAGGAAGAGGAAGTGTATCATCCTGTTGAGGAAGAGGAAGTGTATCATCCTGTTGAGGAAGAAGAAGTGTTTCATCCTGTTGAGGAAGAGGAAGTGTTTCATCCTGTTGAGGAAGAGGAAGTGTTGCATGATGTTTTTTTTTAATTATTCAATCATCCTGGGAAAATATAGTGCAGACATTATGAACTCATTATCATGACCACTAATTGGGGGCCTGTAATGACATCATTTTTTACAATTTGTCTGCAGACACTTAAACCTGTCTGTGTGAGTAGTTCCTCGAGATCATACTGTACTGTTTTATAAAATGCTTCCTCTTGTTTAACGACAGTGCATGTATGAATAGTGTTCATCGTTTGAATTGCTTCGCCCTCAAAATCAATTAGTGCAGACAATGATTCAGTGGCTTTTATAGAATCACTCTGGGCTCCTGTCAGGCTTAGTGTTCAAATCAGGTTTGGTTGGTAAATACATGATGAAATGAATGGTGTAACTAACACACTGTCTCCCCTAATGTATCTAATGAATGATTCTACCAATCAGACATAACTGAGTTCTGACTGTGTTATTATTTTCAAGAACAAAAGACAACCTTGATATTGACTTTTTATACATCAGTGAAATGCAGAGCAGTGTCACCCTTGTACGACAGGATACTGACCTTAGCTCTAAATGCATATGCATTTGAATGACCTCATTTACAATCATGACATAAAGCGTTTGTCTATAAAACCATCTAGAGATGTTGTAGTTTATTACTGTGTGCTTTACAAAGAACCAAACGATTCCCCAAAGTGCAGCAACGAACACTTATTAACTAATGTACTGTCCCAAACACAACCAACCCATATGTACTATGTTATGTACGCTATGAATCATCGACATGAACAAATTCATTATCAAGAAAACAGAACTGGGAAAAGAAGCACAAAAAATTCCTAGATAAGGAATGTCACGCCCTGATCTTAGAGATCCTTTTTATGTCTCTATTTTGGTTTGGTCAGGGCGTGAGCTGGGGTGGGTATTCTATGTTCTATGTTGTGTATTTCTATGTTTTGGCCGGGTAGGGTTCTCAATCAGGGACAGCTGTCTATCGTTGTCTCTGATTGAGAACCATACTTAGGCTGCCCTTTTTCCCACCTGTGTTTGTGGAAAGTTGACTTTTGTTTATGGCACATAGCCTTTAGCTTCACTGTTTGTTTTTGGATTGTTTATTGTTTTTGTTCCACGTCTTTCTAATAAAAAAGGAAAATGTACGCCCACCACGCTGCGCCTTGGTCCAGTTCTTTCAACGGCCGTGACAGAACTTCCCACCACCAAAGGACCAAGCAGCGTGGTAAAGAGGACTCCCGGACATGGGAGGAGATCCTGGACGGTAAGGGACCCTGGAGGCAGGCTGGGGAGTATCGCCGTCCAAGGGAGGAACTGGAGGCAGCAAGAAGAGAGCGGCAGCGTTACGAAGGGACTCGGCTAGCAAGGAAGCCTGCAAGGCAGCTCACAATTTTTTTTTTTTTTTTGGGGGGGGGGGACACGGGGAGTGAGTCAGGTTGGAGACCTGAGCCAACTCCCTGGGCTTACCATGGCGAGCATCGTACTGGTCCGGCACCGTGTGATGCGGTGGATAGCACGCGCCTTGGTCCAGTTCTTTCAACGGCCGTGACAAGGATGCTGTTATTGTGGAATGAAACATCTATGAATACATATAAAGGCCAGGACAAGCCACAAGATGAGAAGATATTACCATGTATTTCAATATATGTATCTGGGTTATAGTCAAATAGACACAGTAGGGGTTTGTGAATCAAGCTCATCAAACATTGCTTCTCCCTGGGTTCTGGTTGGTGAACCTGAACACTTTGCCTTTCAGCAAACCACAGTTCAGAGTTCAGGGCTAGGGAGAAATCTGGCTAAAGAGACAGCTAATTGGCCCTTGACTTTATAGAAGTCTCCCAATCAAGCTCTCGGCCAAGAGACACGACATTAAAGACAACGTTTATTCATTGACATTATGATGTACAATTATGAAACTTTGTAACTAGAAACGGGGACATTAACTATGTTTATAAGTAGCTCCTGGTAAACAGAGTACATCAGTAGAAATATAAAATACTTCTCTGTCATATTCCAGTCTTTGTTGTCCCATGGCACATGGAATTCTACGCTACACACCGTTCTGTTGAATATGATGACACTCAGTACAGATGACATACTATTTACAATGAAATGGTAAAAAAATGAAATAACTCATTTTGAGAACCAGTGGACCGTGCAGTCATACCTCAAAGTCATTATATCGAAGGCACACCACTTCCATTCTCCCCACAGGAGCAGAAACCTTCTACCGCCCGGTTCATCTATAATGAACGAGGTGACATTTTCTCACATTTCGTCACACCTCTGCTTAAGTAGACATTGAAATACACACCGCAGCGCAGACGAGGCCTCTGGTTGCTGCCTGCTCTCCTGTTAATGTGAAAGAGAAAAAGACAGAAATAATGCCACACATACTCAATCCAATCAGACAGCACGTCAAAATAGTTTATTAAAGAATTCATGGTCGAGGCACTACCTCACATTTATAGGCACTGAACTACTGTACTAGAGTCACAACTCAGCCCGGGTACTGTACCTGTACGACATTACTGTAACAATGTCTTACTGTACTAGAGTCACAACTCAGCCCGGGTACTGTACCTGTACCACATTACTGTAACAATGTCTTACTGTACTAGAGTCACAACTCAGCCCGGGTACTGTACCTCATTACTGTAACAATGTCTTACTGTACTAGAGTCACAACTCAGCCTGGTTACTGTACCTGTACCACATTACTGTAACAATGTCTTACTGTACTAGAGTCACAACTCAGCCTGGGGACTGTACCTGTACCACATTACTGTAACAATGTCTTACTGTACTAGAGTCACAACTCAGCCTGGTTACTGTACCTGTACCACATTACTGTAACAATGTCTTACTGGACCAGTGAACATAATCAAAACACAATTACAGGAATCCATCCAGGCATCTCTCTGTCAGACCGGAGCTCTGTCTATATGCCTGAAGCTCTCCTCTGCACATTGTCTGCTAATAAACGTGTCTCCTCATCCGGTCTCTAGGGCTGCATTTACACATGCAGCCCAATTCAAATATTTTTGGAACCAATTGTTTTTTTGACAATAACTACTCAGACTCATTGTTTGGGCTGATGATCACCTCACCTCCTATTATATGAATAAAACACTTCCTGCTGATCACCTCACCTCCTATTATATGAATAAAACACTTCCTGCTGATCACCTCACCTCATATTATAGGAATAAAACACTTCCTGCTGATCACCTCACCTCATATTATATGAATAAAACACTTCCTGCTGATCACCTCACCTCCTATTATAGGAATAAAACACTTCCTGCAGATCACCTCACCTCATATTATAGGAATAAAACACTTCCTGCTGATCACCTCACCTCATATTATAGGAATAAAACACTTCCCGCTGATCACCTCACCTCATATTATAGGAATAAAACACTCGCTGCTGATCACCTCACCTCATATTATAGGAATAAAACACTTCCTGCTGATCACCTCACCTCATATTATAGGAATAAAACACTTCCTGCTGATCACCTCACCTCATATTATAGGAATAAAACAATTCCTGCTGATTGTCAGTTAGAACATGAATGTTGCCACACACCAGGTCAGTGTGGGAGTGGCCTATTCTTCTTGATTCAGATATCTCTTGATTGGTTTCGGATCAGCGACAGACTAAGTATTGGCACAGCTGTTCCTCTACTCACTCATATTCTACAATGTATAGGAATCTCCTTCTCCAATCCTTCTCCAATCTCTTTCTCTGTGACATCATTAGTGTGCGTGTGTTTGTGTACACGTGTATCTTGACCTAAGCAAACTTATCTGGCCTCCTTGCTTCAAACGTAAACCTGATATAAAAATAATTAAAATTGTGACAAGCTTTCTTTCCCACTGAACCCCTCTGTGATGTTCAGACATACTGCATAGCCTCCCTTCATTGAGACAGGAGTTCGGGACGCACAGGTTACAGTCAGAGATCATCAGCTAACACCATCACCCTGGTTACGCACCATGGAAACACATCACAGCACAGCATCATAGAGAGAACAGACCAAGTGTCAACATGACAGGGCAACACCACTACAAACATGACCTTGTACAGCTCAACCCACACAATGCAAATAGACAGCTGTAGAAGCCCAGTGGTGTTAAAACAATAAACTGGAAAAATACAAAATATAGCAAACAGGGACATTTTTTAAGAGAGAATACAAATTATTTAAAATACTAATTTATTTTGGAAGGAAAAGCAACAATACTTCACTGACTGTTACACAGTAATGCTACTTGCGGGTGTGATACAGTGACTGTTGCCTCGACACCAGGTGTTCACAGTGAACCGCACAAAAACAGAGTCTTTGATGGTAAAAAAAAATAAGACAGTTCTGAAATGATTTCTATTAATCAAATGCAGGTAAGTATGTAAATATGTCATGTGTGGATTCAGCATCTTTGATCCCAGGAAGAGAAGGCAGAGAGACATATCGTATATAAAACCTGAGTCTAATAGACTGTTTAGAAAGAAACCAAATGGGAAAAGTAAATGTACTGAATGATCTACAACACTGTTTATGAAGCCAACAGCAGTAGGATTACAGTACAGAACCTCTCTCTCTCTCTCTCTCTCTCTCTCCCTCTCTCTCTCTCTCTCTCTCTCTCTCAAGTTCTTTCTAAACAGTACTCAAGAGCTTAGAAACCAGAGTGTTCTGCCGAAGAGACCCTGGTTCCTCCTGCAGACTGTTACCGAACACAGCATTCTCTTTCCACTGATGAGAATCCAGTTCCGTATGTACATATATTTGCATTCTATCCATCACTTTATTGCTGTTGCCAACCAGCCAGATCCATGTGCTGAGTCTTGGAGCATACAGAAACACAACTTCCCACGTTAGCCAGGAATACATCTATCAACTGGCACTAAAGCGTGTTTAGAAAGACACTGCACTCCCCAAGGGAACATCTCAATGACATCATCAACAACGTTTTTCTAGAAATATGTATGTGGTTGTGGGAGTGTGGGGGTGGGGAGGGGGGGTGCGTCTATGTGCTAGAATGAAACCATAAGCTATTTAATAGTCTCTAGAATATGAATATGGTTGAGAGTTTCATTACGGTCTCTGTAGTCCTCCTAAGCAGTCTTCCGAACCTGCCTCCTGCAGCCCTCCTAACCGGCCTCCTGCAGTCCTCCGAACCAGCCCTCTGCAGCCCTCCTAACTAACCTGTAATTTAGCACATGGAAGAGCTACCCAGCAGGAGACGTTGATAAAGATAATCAGTCATGAATCAGGAGTTGCTGTAATCAGACAGAGTCAAAGCTCGTGATCCAATCAATGTGGGGTTCAACAGGGGTGAAGCGAGGAAAGAAATAAAATACATACTGCAAATATATTTTGAGGTCAATCTAATGTGACCGTCACCCTCTGTCCAATAATACTATCTCTAAAACCCCTCCCACTACCCTTCTGGGTGTTCCCTCTATTTCCTATTAGTTCATTGAAAGGTCAAAGGTTGAATAAGCATGGTATATGTACAGAAGGACTTCCTGTTAAGAGCTATTGCTTTTGTTTTTTTTTAAAACAACTCTTACATGGTTTCATTGCTAAACTCCGATGTAAAATGATGATGTATTAAAACACGTCTTTAAGCTTCAGGGAAATGTGGCTTTGTGTCAAAGAGCTCCTCTCTGAGTCCCTGGTGCCACAGTGAAGGTATTGGCCGGCAATTCTAGAGGCGGTATTCAGCAGTTTGGGATTTTAATAACATTAACGTTAACGTTAACATTAACAACAGGGACCAAAACACACACACTCACATTCTCCAAAGTTGTATCCTAAACTCTCAACTTTTTTTAAGGTGATTCAATGAAAATGTGTAAACAAGCCACTGCAACCAGACACTGCTGTGGTGAAACACATATGCTGTGGTGAAACAGATATGCTGTGGTGAAACACATATGCTGTGGTGAAACACATATGCTGTGGTGAAACAGATATGCTGTGGTGAAACAGATATGCTGTGGTGAAACACATATGCTGTGGTGAAACACATATGCTGTGGTGAAACACATATGCTGTGGTGAAACACATATGCTGTGGTGAAACAGATATGCTGTGGTGAAACAGATATGCTGTGGTGAAACACATATGCTGTGGTGAAACACATATGCTGTGGTGAAACACATATGCTGTGGTGAAACAGATATGCTGTGGTGAAACACATATGCTGTGGTGAAACAGATATGCTGTGGTGAAACACATATGCTGTGGTGAAACACATATGCTGTGGTGAAACACATATGCTGTGGTGAAACAGATATGCTGTGGTGAAACACATATGCTGTGGTGAAACACATATGCTGTGGTGAAACACATATGCTGTGGTGAAACAGATATGCTGTGGTGAAACAGATATGCTGTGGTGAAACACATATGCTGTGGTGAAACAGATATGCTGTGGTGAAACAGATATGGCCCTAAATTCCTTTAATTTCCAGAAAAGTACCCTGCTTTTATCCTGAAAATGCTGTCATGTTCAAATTAGTATTGTGTGTGGTGTTTTTTGTTGTTGTTGTTATTTGTTCAACAACTCCTATGTGACAGGTGTCCAGGTCAAATACGAGTCTGTATGAGTGTGTGTGTCCCTCACCTGTGCACAAATAATGTGTTTGTACTGGTGTATGCACAAATAGCGCCACAGTCATTTCCTGTGTATTTTTTTGTGTGAGTGCGTGTAGTAGCCGTGTTAGTGTGTGTCTCTGTGCATGTGTTTGTGTCACACAGTCTCTCTGAGACAGAGGGCCTCCACGGCGTTGCTGGGCCCCTGGGCCACACCCCCTATGAGGAACAGCATGTTGGGGGTCTGCAGGGGGGCACAGCAGCAGCGGGGGCTGGGCATCGGGGCAGCATACTCCCAGCGTCGCTTCACAGGGTTGTAGCTCTCCACTGACGACAGGGGTGACGGCTGGTTTCCTGGACACACACATACGCACACAATTTAATCAATTGTTTCCCCCCTAAGGTTAGGACACAGCAATTGTTTCCCCCCTAAGGTTAGGACACAACAATTGTTTCCCCCCCTAAGGTTAGGACACAACAATTGTTTCCCCCCTAAGGTTAGGACACAACAATTGTTTCCCCCCTAAGGTTAGGACACAACAATTGTTTCCCCTAAGGTTAGGACACAACAATTGTTTCCCCCTAAGGTTAGGACACAACAATTGTTTCCCCCTAAGGTTAGGACACAACAATTGTTTCCCCCTAAGGTTAGGACACAACAATTGTTTCCCCCTAAGGTTAGGACACAACAATTGTTTCCCCCCTAAGGTTAGGACACAACAATTGTTTCCCCCCTAAGGTTAGGACACAGCAATTGTTTCCCCCCTAAGGTTAGGACACAACAATTGTTTCCCCCCCTAAGGTTAGGACACAACAATTGTTTCCCCCCTAAGGTTAGGACACAACAATTGTTTCCCCCCTAAGGTTAGGACACAACAATTGTTTCCCCCCTAAGGTTAGGACACAACAATTGTTTCCCCCCTAAGGTTAGGACACAACAATTGTTTCCCCCCCTAAGGTTAGGACACAACAATTGTTTCCCCCCCTAAGGTTAGGACACAACAATTGTTTCACCCCTAAGGTTAGGACACAACAATTTGTCCTGAAAAGAAAAGAGCTACTGGGCCTTTGGAAAGTATTCAGACCCCTTGACTTTTTACACATTTTGTTACGTACAGCCTCATTCTAAAATGTATTTAATTGTTATTTTTCCTCCTCAATCTACCCACAATAACCCATAATGACAAAGCAAACAGGTTTATAGACATTTTTGTAAATGTATTTAAAAAAAATACCATTGAAATATCACATTTACATAAGTATTCAGACCCTTTACTCAGAACTTTGTTGAAGCACTTTGGCAGCGATTACAGCCTCGAGTCTTCTTGAATATGACGCTACAAGCTTGGCACACCTGTATTTGGGGAGTTTTCCCATTCTTCTTGATAGATCCTCTCAAGCTCTGTCAGGTTGTATGTAGAGTGTCGCTGCACAGCTATTTTCAGGCCTCTCCAGAGATGTTCGATCGGGTTCAAGTCCGGGCTCTGGCTGGGCAACTCCTGCCCAGGAGATTTGTCCCGAAGCCACTCCTGCGTTGTCTTGGCTGTGTGCTTAGGGTCGGAGTCCTGTCCTGTTGGAAGGTGAACCTTCGCCCCAATCAGAGGTCCTGAGTGCTCTGGAGCAGGTTTTCATCAAGGGTCTCTGTGCTTTCCTCCAGACGTGACCTTTGGCATTCAGGCCAAAGAGTTCAATTTTGTTTTCATCAGACCAGAGAATCTTGTTTCTCATGGTGTGAGAGTCCTTCAGGTGCCTTTTGGCAAACTCCAAGCAGGTTGTCAATTGCCTTTTACTGAGGAGTGGCTTTCGTCTGATTGGTGGAATGCTGCAGAGTTGGTTGTCCTTCTGGAAGGTTCTCCCATCTCCACAGAGGAACTTTTGAGCTCAGTCAGAGTGACCATTGGGTTCTTGGTCACCTACCTGGCCAAGGCCCTTCTCCCCCGATTTGTCCAAATGCACCTGAGGATGCACCTGAGCTCAATATCGAGTCTCATAGCAAAGGGTCTGAATACTTATGTAAATAAGTACATTTTTGTTTTTAATTTTTAATCAATTTGCAAAGATTTCTAAAAACCTGTTTTTCACTTTGTCGTTATGGGGTATTGTGTGTAGATTGATGAGGAACATTTTTTTATTGAATCCATTTTAGAATAAGGCTGTAACGTAACAAAATGTGGAAAAAGTCAAGCGGTCTGAATAGTTTCCAAATGCACTGTAATCTCTCCTTAACATGAAAATGTGACATACATGACTTCACAGTTGAGCTAACATTGAAGAGAGAGGGGTAGAACACAGGTGTGTTAGTCACAGCCGGGGGGGGCAGAAAAGGGCAGGTGTGTAGGGAGCCCCTAACAGCCACATCATTACTGTGACTGGGTCTCACAGCTTCTCCATCACTCTGACTGGTCTGTTGGTCAGTCACACATGATTAAACTAACACAATTACACTACCTTTGGCAATGTGGAAACACAGTCAATCACTTTCAGTCTGTCACACATGAGCACACACACACACACAAACACTTCCGGAATTACACACTAAAACCGAAAACATATACTGTAACGATAGGCATGTAAGTGGTATTGTAAACAAAGGTTAGGTTATATACTCAATGATGACAGGCATTTGTCTAAGACTAGGGATCCAGGGGAAAGCTGTCATAAGCAGGGGAGCTGTCAGTCTGTCTGTCTGTCTGGGGTAGTCATGTGATCTACCTGTCAGTCGCAGAGCAACAGGTGGAATAATGCAGTATGTTGCATCCATCCAGATGGCTGGGGGAGTACTGTTTACTGTACTCAGTAAGAAACACCTAGAAAATCTACTGGGTAAAAGATAATTTAAACTTGAACTTAACTAAAAAACAAAGCTCTAAAAATCACACATTCTGTACTCCCCCTCTACCACACACATTGATTTATCTCAAATCCAAGGGCGGACTAGCCATCTGGCATTTCAGGCAAATGACAGATGGTCTGGTCCATTTTTAGCCCAGTAGGTCTGTCAAACTTGGGTTTCTTGCGCAAAACGTATCATTATCTGGATAATAATGGGGGCCTCAAGAAAAAAAAATGGGCCGGTGTGTTAGAAATACCCAGGACGATATCTGGTCCCAGTCCGCCCCTCTTCATATCTTTCAGAGGGTCAGTCAAAGTCAGTTTTCTCTGCTTTAGCCTCAGGATCCCTGTCATTAGACATTACCAGCCGCTGCTAAGTTGTTCTGGTTTCCATGGAGACTCTCACTGAGCTGCAGATGATATGGACGAGGGGGGGGTTGCTATTGTTCTCATAATTTCTGGAGAGAAGAAAGTGGAGGATCTGAGTCCTCTTTTCACGGCAATCAGGGCGCTGCTCAGACCCGCTCCTTGTTAATCTTCACAGGAACATGCTCCAGCGTGGCGCCGTGCACCAAAAAAACGCTCCTTCGCTTGGTGTGCAAAGCTTCCCGTCGGGTCTTTGATTTCTAGCCCAGCTAAACAATGCTTAGTCACCTGCTTATCAACCCACAACCCATCTCCCTATCCTACACCTACCTACCCACAACCCATCTCCCTCTCCTACACCTACCTACCCACAACCCATCTCCCTCTCCTACACCTACCTACCCACAACCCATCTCCCTCTCCTACACCTTCCTACCTACAACCCATCTCCCTCTCTTACACCTTCCTACCCACAACCCATCTCCCTCTCCTACACCTTCCTACCCACAACCCATCTCCCTCTCCTACACCTACCTACCTACAACCCATCTCCCTCTCCTACACCTACCTACCTACAACCCATCTCCCTCTCCAACACCTACCTACCAGCCCACAACCCATCTCCCTCTCCTACACCTTCCTACCCACAACCCATCTCCCTCTCCTACACGTACCTACCCACAACCCATCTCCCTCTCCAACACCTACCTACCTACAACCCATCTCCCTCTCCAACACCTACCTACCCACAACCCATCTCCCTCTCCAACACCTACCTACCCACAACCCATCTCCCTCTCCTACACCTTCCTACCCACAACCCATCTCCCTCTCCAACACCTACCTACCCACAACCCATCTCCCTCTCCAACACCTACCTACCCACAACCCATCTCCCTCTCCTACACCTTCCTACCCACAACCCATCTCCATCTCCAACACCTACCTACCTACAACCCATCTCCCTCTCCTACACCTACCTACCCACAACCCATCTCCCTCTCCTACACCTACCTACCTACAACCCATCTCCCTCTCCTACACCTACCTACCCACAACCCATCTCCCTCTCCAACACCTACCTACCTATAACCCATCTCCCTCTCCAACACCTACCTACCTACCCACAACCCATCTCCCTCTCCTACACCTACCTACCCACAACCCATCACCCTCTCCTACACCTACCTACCCACAACCCATCTCCAACACCTACCGACCCACAACCCATCTCCCTCTCCTACACCTTCCTACCCACAACCCATCTCCCTCTCCAAAACCTACCTACCTACAACCCATCTCCCTCTCCTACACCTACCTACCTACAACCCATCTCCCTCTCCAACACCTACCTACCTACAACCCATCTCCCTCTCCTACACCTACCTACCTACCCACAATCCATCTCCCTCTCCTACACCTACCTACCCACAACCCATCTCCCTCTCCAACACCTACCTACCTACCCACAACCCATCTCCCTCTCCTACACCTTCCTACCCACAACCCATCTCCCTCTCCAACACCTACCTACCCACAACCCATCTCCCTCTCCAACACCTACCTACCCACAACCCATCTCCCTCTCCTACACCTACCTACCCACAACCCATCTCCCTCTCCAACACCTACCTACCCACAACCCATCTCCCTCTCCAACACCTACCTACCTACCCACAACCCATCTCCATCTCCAACACCTACCTACCTACAACCCATCTCCCTCTCCTACACCTACCTACCCACAACAATATCTCCCTCTCCAACACCTACCTACCTACAACCCATCTCCCTCTCCAACACCTACCTACCTACCCACAACCCATCTCCCTCTCCTACACCTACCTACCCACAACCCATCACCCTCTCCTACACCTACCTACCCACAACCCATCTCCAACACCTACCGACCCACAACCCATCTCCCTCTCCTACACCTACCTACCCACAACCCATCTCCCTCTCCTACACCTACCTACCCACAACCCATCTCCCTCTCCTACACCTACCTACCCACAACCCATCTCCCTCTCCTACACCTACCTACCCACAACCCATCTCCCTCTCCTACACCTACCTACCCACAACCCATCTCCCTCTCCTACATCTACATACCCACAACCCATCTCCCTCTCCTACATCTACATACCCACAACCCATCTCCCTCTCCAACACCTACCCACCTACCTACCCACAACCCATCTCCCTCTCCTACACCTACCTACCCACAACCCATCTCCATCTCCTACACCTACCTACCCACAACCCATCTCCCTCTCCTACACCTACCGACCCACAACCCATCTCCCCCTCCTACACCTACCTACCCACAACCCATCTCCATCTCCTACATCTACATACCCACAACCCATCTCCCTCTCCCTCTCCTACATCTACCTACCCACAACCCATCTCCCTCTCCTACATCTACATACCCACAACCCATCTCCCTCTCCTACATCTACATACCCACAACCCATCTCCATCTCCTACTCCTACCTACCCACAACCCATCTCCCTCTCCTACACCTACCTACCTACCCACAACCCATCTCCCTCTCCTACACCTTCCTACCCACAACCCATCTCCCTCTCCAACACCTACCTACCTACAACCCATCTCCCTCTCCTACACCTACCTACCTACAACCCATCTCCCTCTCCAACACCTACCTACCCACAACCCATCTCCCTCTCCTACACCTACCTACCCACAACCCATCTCCCTCTCCTACACCTACCTACCCACAACCCATCACCCTCTACTACACCTACCTACCCACAACCCATCTCCAACACCTACCGACCCACAACCCATCTCCCTCTCCTACACCTACCTACCCACAACCCATCTCCCTCTCCAACACCTACCTACCTACCCACAACCCATCTCCATCTCCAACACCTACCTACCTACAACCCATCTCCCTCTCCTACACCTACCTACCCACAACAATATCTCCCTCTCCAACACCTACCTACCTACAACCCATCTCCCTCTCCAACACCTACCTACCTACCCACAACCCATCTCCCTCTCCTACACCTACCTACCCACAACCCATCACCCTCTCCTACACCTACCTACCTACAACCCATCTCCAACACCTACCGACCCACAACCCATCTCCCTCTCCTACACCTACCTACCCACAACCCATCTCCCTCTCCTACACCTACCTACCCACAACCCATCTCCCTCTCCTACACCTACCTACCCACAACCCATCTCCCTCTCCTACACCTACCTACCCACAACCCATCTCCCTCTCCTACACCTACCTACCCACAACCCATCTCCCTCTCCTACATCTACATACCCACAACCCATCTCCCTCTCCTACATCTACATACCCACAACCCATCTCCCTCTCCAACACCTACCCACCTACCTACCCACAACCCATCTCCCTCTCCTACACCTACCTACCCACAACCCATCTCCATCTCCTACACCTACCTACCCACAACCCATCTCCCTCTCCTACACCTACCGACCCACAACCCATCTCCCCTCCTACACCTACCTACCCACAACCCATCTCCATCTCCTACATCTACATACCCACAACCCATCTCCCTCTCCCTCTCCTACATCTACCTACCCACAACCCATCTCCCTCTCCTACATCTACATACCCACAACCCATCTCCCTCTCCTACATCTACATACCCACAACCCATCTCCATCTCCTACTCCTACCTACCCACAACCCATCTCCCTCTCCTACACCTACCTACCTACCCACAACCCATCTCCCTCTCCTACACCTTCCTACCCACAACCCATCTCCCTCTCCAACACCTACCTACCTACAACCCATCTCCCTCTCCTACACCTACCTACCTACAACCCATCTCCCTCTCCAACACCTACCTACCCACAACCCATCTCCCTCTCCTACACCTACCTACCCACAACCCATCTCCCTCTCCTACACCTACCTACCCACAACCCATCACCCTCTACTACACCTACCTACCCACAACCCATCTCCAACACCTACCGACCCACAACCCATCTCCCTCTCCTACACCTACCTACCCACAACCCATCTCCATCTCCTACACCTACCTACCCACAACCCATCTCCCTCTCCTACACCTACCGACCCACAACCCATCTCCCCCTCCTACACCTACCTACCCACAACCCATCTCCATCTCCTACATCTACATACCCACAACCCATCTCCCTCTCCCTCTCCTACATCTACCTACCCACAACCCATCTCCCTCTCCTACATCTACATACCCACAACCCATCTCCCTCTCCTACATCTACCTACCCACAACCCATCTCCCTCTCCTACATCTACATACCCACAACCCATCTCCCTCTCCAACACCTACCTACCTACCCACAACCCATCTCCCTCTCCTACACCTTCCTACCCACAACCCATCTCCCTCTCCAACACCTACCTACCCACAACCAATCTCCCTCTCCTACACCTACCTACCCACAACCCATCTACCTCTCCTACACCTTCCTACCCACAACCCATCTCCCTCTCCTACACCTTCCTACCCACAACCCATCTCCCTCTCCAACACCTACCTACCTACAACCCATCTCCCTCTCCTACACCTACCTACCCACAACCCATCTCCCTCTCCTACACCTACCTACCTACAACCCATCTCCCTCTCCTACACCTACCTACCCACAACCCATCTCCCTCTCCAACACCTACCTACCTACAACCCATCTCCCTCTCCAACACCTACCTACCTACCCACAACCCATCTCCCTCTCCTACACCTACCTACCCACAACCCATCTCCCTCTCCAACACCTACCTACCTACAACCCATCTCCCTCTCCAACACCTACCTACCTACCCACAACCCATCACCCTCTCCTACACCTACCTACCCACAACCCATCTCAAACACCTACCGACCCACAACCCATCTCCCTCTCCTACACCTACCTACCTACCCACAACCCATCTCCATCTCCTACACCTACCTACCCACAACCCATCTCCCTCTCCTACACCAACCTACCCACAACCAATCTCCCTCTCCTACACCTACCTACCCACAACCCATCTCCCTCTCCAACACCTACCTACCCACAACCCATCTCCCTCTCCTACATCTACATACCCACAACCCATCTCCCTCTCCCTCTCCTACACCTACCTACCTACCCACAACCCATCTCCATCTCCTACACCTACCTACCCACAACCCATCTCCCTCTCCTACACCTACCTACCCACAACCCATCTCAAACACCTACCGACCCACAACCCATCTCCCTCTCCTACATCTACATACCCACAACCCATCTCCCTCTCACTCTCCTACATCTACCTACCCACAACCCATCTCCCTCTCCTACATCTACATACCCACAACCCATCTCCCTCTCCTACATCTACATACCCACAAGCCATCTCCCTCTCCTACACCTACCTACCTACCCACAACCCATCTCCATCTCCTACACCTACCTACCCACAACCCATCTCAAACACCTACCGACCCACAACCCATCTCCCTCTCCTACACCTACCTACCCACAACCCATCTCCCTCTCCTACATCTACATCTACATACCCACAACCCATCTCCCTCTCCCTCTCCTACATCTACCTACCCACAACCCATCTCCCTCTCCTACATCTACATACCCACAACCCATCTCCCTCTCCTACATCTACATACCCACAACCCATCTCCCTCTCCTACACCTACCTACCTACCCACAACCCATCTCCATCTCCTACACCTACCTACCCACAACCCATCTCAAACACCTACCGACCCACAACCCATCTCCCTCTCCTACACCTACCTACCCACAACCCATCTCCCACTCCTACATCTACATACCCACAACCCATCTCCATCTCCCTCTCCTACATCTACCTACCCACAACCCATCTCCCTCTCCTACATCTACATACCCACAACCCATCTCCCTCTCCTACATCTACATACCCACAACCCATCTCCCTCTTCTACACCTACCTACCCACAACCCATCTCCCTCTCCTACACCTACCTACCCACAACCCATCTCCCTCTCCTACACCTACCTACCCACAACCCATCTCCCTCTCCCTCTCCTACATCTACCTACCCACAACCCATCTCCCTCTCCTACACCTACCTACCTACCCACAACCCATCTCCATCTCCTACACCTACCTACCCACAACCCATCTCCCTCTCCTACACCAACCTACCCACAACCAATCTCCCTCTCCTACACCTACCTACCCACAACCCATCTCCCTCTCCAACACCTACCTACCCACAACCCATCTCCCTCTCCTACATCTACATACCCACAACCCATCTCCCTCTCCCTCTCCTACACCTACCTACCTACCCACAACCCATCTCCATCTCCTACACCTACCTACCCACAACCCATCTCCCTCTCCTACACCTACCTACCCACAACCCATCTCAAACACCTACCGACCCACAACCCATCTCCCTCTCCTACATCTACATACCCACAACCCATCTCCTCTCACTCTCCTACATCTACCTACCCACAACCCATCTCCCTCTCCTACATCTACATACCCACAACCCATCTCCCTCTCCTACATCTACATACCCACAAGCCATCTCCCTCTCCTACACCTACCTACCTACCCACAACCCATCTCCATCTCCTACACCTACCTACCCACAACCCATCTCAAACACCTACCGACCCACAACCCATCTCCCTCTCCTACACCTACCTACCCACAACCCATCTCCCTCTCCTACATCTACATCTACATACCCACAACCCATCTCCCTCTCCCTCTCCTACATCTACCTACCCACAACCCATCTCCCTCTCCTACATCTACATACCCACAACCCATCTCCCTCTCCTACATCTACATACCCACAACCCATCTCCCTCTCCTACACCTACCTACCTACCCACAACCCATCTCCATCTCCTACACCTACCTACCCACAACCCATCTCAAACACCTACCGACCCACAACCCATCTCCCTCTCCTACACCTACCTACCCACAACCCATCTCCCACTCCTACATCTACATACCCACAACCCATCTCCATCTCCCTCTCCTACATCTACCTACCCACAACCCATCTCCCTCTCCTACATCTACATACCCACAACCCATCTCCCTCTCCTACATCTACATACCCACAACCCATCTCCCTCTTCTACACCTACCTACCCACAACCCATCTCCCTCTCCTACACCTACCTACCCACAACCCATCTCCCTCTCCTACACCTACCTACCCACAACCCATCTCCCTCTCCCTCTCCTACATCTACCTACCCACAACCCATATCCCTCTCCTACATCTACATACCCACAACCCATCTCCCTCTCCAACACCTACCTACCTACCTACCCACAACCCATCTCCCTCTTCTACACCTACCTACCCACAACCCATCCCCCTCTCCTACACCTACCTACCCACAACCCATCTCCCTCTCCTACACCTACCTACCTACCCACAACCCATCTCCCTCTCCAACACCTACCTACCTACAACCCATCTCCCTCTCCAACACCTACCTACCTACAACCCATCTCCCTCTCCTACACCTACCTACCTACAACCCATCTCCCTCTCCAACACCTACCTACCTACAACCCATCTCCCTCTCCTACACCTACCTACCTACCCACAATCCATCTCCCTCTCCTACACCTACCTACCCACAACCCATCGCCCTCTCCAACACCTACCTACCTACAACCCATCTCCCTCTCCAACACCTACCTACCTACCCACAACCCATCACCCTCTCCTACACGTACCTACCCACAACCCATCTCCAACACCTACCGACCCACAACCCATCTCCCTCTCCAACACCTACATACCCACAACCCATCTCCCTCTCCTACACCTACCTACCCACAACCCATCTCCCTCTCCTACATCTACCTACCCACAACCCATCTCCCTCTCCTACATCTACATACCCACAACCCATCTCCCTCTCCTACACCTACCTACCCACAACCCATCTCCCTCTCCTACACCTACCTACCCACAACCCATCTCCCTCTCCTACATCTACATACCCACAACCCATCTCCCTCTCCTACACCTACCTACCCACAACCCATCTCCCTCTCCTACACCTACCTACCTACCCACAACCCATCTCCCTCTCCTACACCTACCTACCCACAACCCATCTCCCTCTCCAACACCTACCTACCTACCTACCTACCCACAACCCATCTCCCTCTCCTACACCTACCTACCCACAACCCATCTCCCTCTCCTACACCTACCTACCCACAACCCATCTCCCTCTCCTACATCTACATACCCACAACCCATCTCCCTCTCCCTCTCCTACATCTACCTACCCACAACCCATCTCCCTCTCCTACATCTACATACCCACAACCCATCTCCCTCTCCTACACCTACCTACCTACAACCCATCTCCCTCTCCTACACCTACCTACCCACAACCCATCTCCCTCTCCCTCTCCCACACCTACCTACCCACAACCCATCTCCCTCTCCTACACCTACCTACGCACAACCCATCTCCCTCTCCCTCTCCTACACCAACCTACCCACAACCCATCTCCCTTTCCTACACCTACCTACCCACAACCCATCTCCCTCTCCTACACCAACCTACCCACAACCCATCTCCCTCTCCTACACCTACCGACCCACAACCCATCTCCCTCTCCTACACCTACCGACCCACAACCCATCTCCCTCTCCTACACCTACCGACCCACAACCCACCTCCTTCTCACTCTCCTACATCTATCTACTGTATGTCTCCCTTTTTCTGCCAGTGGGTTGTTTTTATTGAATTGGATTTGACCACATGTTTTTTATGGGGCAAATGGACAAAGAGCATTTGATTTGCCTCAGCAACCTAGTAGGTATTTTAGCTGGTGCCCAAGCCACTCCTCCCATTTACCTCAATTTAGATTACTTTTTAGGATTTGTGGGGAGCCTTGGGAGATTTGGGAGAGACTTGGGAGACTTAGTGTGTGTGTGTATGTGTGTGTGTGTGTATGTGTGTGTGTGTGTATGTGTGTGCGTGCGTGTGCACGTGTGTGTGTGTGCATGCATGAGTGACATTGTAATGTAGTGCACATAACTGCACAGACTACCACTCTACACACTACCATCTATACACACTGCCATCTCTACACACTACCATCTCTACACACTGCCATCTATACACACTACCATCTATACACACTGCCATCTCTACACACTACCATCTATACACACTGCCATCTCTACACACTACCATCTCTACACACTGCCATCTATACACACTACCATCTATACACACTACCATCTCTACACACTGCCATCTATACACACTACCATCTATACACACTGCCATCTCTACACACTACCATCTCTACACACTGCCATCTCTACACACTACCATCTCTACACACTGCCATCTCTACACACTACCATCTCTACACACTGCCATCTCTACACACTACCATCTATACACACTGCCATCTCTACACACTACCATCTCTACACACTGCCATCTCTACACACTGCCATCTCTACACACTGCCATCTCTACACACTGCCATCTCTACACACTACCATCTCTACACACTGCCATCTCTACACACTACCATCTATACACACTGCCATCTCTACACACTACCATCTATACACACTAACATCTCTACACACTGCCATCTCTACACACTACCATCTATACACACTGCCATCTCTACACACTACCATCTCTACACACTGCCATCTCTACACACTGCCATCTCTACACACTACCATCTCTACACACTGCCATCTCTACACACTGCCATCTCTACACACTACCACTCTACACACTACCATCTATAAACACTGCCATCTATACACACTAACATCTATACACACTACCACCCTACACACTACCATCTCTACACACTGCCATCTCTACACACTGCCATCTATACACACTGCCATCTATACACACTACCATCTCTACACACTGCCATCTCTACACACTGCCATCTCTACACACTACCACTCTACACACTACCATCTATAAACACTGCCATCTCTACACACTACCATCTATACACACTGCCATCTCTACACACTACCATCTCTACACACTGCCATCTCTACACACTGCCATCTCTACACACTACCACTCTACACACTACAATCTATAAACACTGCCATCTATACACACTACCATCTATACACACTACCACCCTACACACTACCACTCTACACACACTGCCATCTATACACACTGCCATCTCTACACACTACCATCTCTACACACTGCCATCTCTACACACTACCACTCTACACACACTGCCATCTCTACACACTGCCATCTCTACACACTACCACTCTACACACTACCACTCTACACACACTGCCATCTCTACACACTACCACTCTACACACACTGCCATCTCTACACACTGCCATCTCTACACACTGCCATCTCTACACACGACCATCTCTACACACTACCATCTACACACACTGCCATCTCTACACACTGCCATCTATACACACTACCACTCTACACACAGCCACTCTACACACTGCAATCTCTACACACTACCACTCTACACACACTGCCATCTCTACACACTGCCATCTCTACACACTACCATCTCTACACACTACCACTCTACACACTACCATCTCTACACACTACCACTCTACACACTGCCATCTCTACACACTAACACTCTACACACTACCATCTCTACACACTACCACTCTACACACTGCCATCTCTACACACTAACACTCTACACACTACCACTCTACACACTACCACTCTACACACTGCCATCTCTACACACTACCACCCTACACAATACCATCTCTACACACTACCATCTCTACACACTGCCATCTCCACACACTACCACTGTACACAAAACCATCTCTACACACTGCCATCTCTACACACTACCACTCTACACACTGCGATCTCTACACACTGCCATCTCTACACACTGCCATCTCTACACACTGCCATCTATACACACTGCAATCTCTACACACTGCCATCTCTACACACTGCCATCTCTACACACTGCCATCTCTACACAATACCACTCCACACACTGCCATCTCTACACACTGCCATCTATACACACTGCCACTCCACACACTGCCATCTCTACACACTGCCACTCTACACACTGCCATCTCTACACAATACCACCTCTACACACACTGCCATCTCTACACACTGCCATCTCTACACAATACCACTCCACACACTGCCATCTCTACACACTGCCATCTATACACACTGCCACTCTTCACACTGCCATCTACACACACTGCCACTCTACACACTGCCACTCTACACACTGCCACTCTACACACTACCACTCTACACACTGCCATCTCTACACACTGCCATCTCTACACACTGCCATCTATACACAATGCCACGCTACACACAGCCACTGTACACACTGCCATCTCTACACACTACCACTCTACACACACTACCATCTATACACACTACCATCTATACACACTAACACTCTACACACTGCCATCTCTACACACTACCACTCTACACACACTACCATCTATACACACTACCACTCTACACACACTACCATCTATACACACTGCCATCTCTACAAACTACCATCTATACACACTGCCATCTCTACACACTACCACTCTACACACTGCCACTCTACACACTACCATCTATACACACTACCACTCTACACACTACCACTCTACACACACTGCCATCTATACACACTGCCATCTCTACACACTACCACTCTACACACAGCCATCTCTACACACTACCAATCTACACACTGCCATCTCTACACACTACCACTCTACACAATACCATCTCTACACACTACCATCTCTACACACTGCCATCTCTACAAACTACCATCTATACACACTGCCATCTCTACACACTACCACTCTACACACTGCCACTCTACACACTACCATCTATACACACTACCACTCTACACACTACCACTCTACACACACTGCCATCTATACACACTGCCATCTCTACACACTACCACTCTACACACAGCCATCTCTACACACTACCAATCTACACACTGCCATCTCTACACACTACCACTCTACACAATACCATCTCTACACACTACCATCTCTACACACTGCCATCTCTACACACTACCACTCTACACAATACCATCTCTACACACTGCCATCTCTACACACTAACATCTCTACACACTAACATCTCTACACACTACCACTCTACACACAGCCATCTCTACACACTACCATCTATCCACACTACCATCTATGCACACTGCCATCTCTACACACTACCACTCTACACAATACCATTTCTACACACTGCAATCTCTACACACTACCACTCTACACAATACCATCTCTACACAATACCATCTCTACACAATACCATCTCTACACACTAACATCTCTACACAATACCATCTCTACACACTGCAATCTCTACACACTACCACTCTACACAATACCATCTCTACACACTACCACTCTACACACAGCCATCTCTACACACTACCATCTATCCACACTACCATCTATGCACACTGCCATCTCTACACACTACCACTCTACACAATACCATCTCTACACACTGCCATCTCTACACACTACCACTCTACACACTGCCATCTATACACACTGCGATCTCTACACACTGCCCTCTCTACACACTGCCATCTATACACACTACCACTCTACACACTGCCATCTATACACACTGCCACTCCACACACTGCCATCTCTACACACTGCCACCCCTACACACTGCCATCTATACACACTGCCACTCTACACACTGCCATCTCTACACAATACCACCTCTACACACTGCCATCTCTACACACTGGCATCTCTACACACTGCCATCTCTACACACTGCCACTCTACACACTACCATCTATACACACTGCCATCTATACACACTGCGATCTCTACACACTGCCATCTCTACACACTGCCATCTATACACACTGCAATCTCTACACACTGCCATCCCTACACACTGCCATCTCTACACACTGCCATCTCTACACACTGCCATCTATACACACTACCACTCTACACACTACCATCTATCCACACTACCATCTATGCACACTGCCATTTCTACACACTACCACTCTACACAATACCATCTCTACACACTGCCATCTATACACACTACCATCTATACACACTACCATCTCTACACACTGCCATCTATACACACTACCATCTCTACACACAACCACTCTACACACTGCCATCTATACACACTGCCATCTATACACACTACCATTTCTACACACAACCACTCTACACACTGCCATCTATACACACTACCACTCTACACACAGCCATCTATACACACTACCACTCTACACACAGCCATCTCTACACACTACCATCTATACACACTACCACTCTACACACTGCCATCTATACACACTACCACTCTACACACTACCATCTATACACACTACAATCTATACACACTACCACTCTACACACTGCCATCTATACACACTACCATCTCTACACACTACCATCTATACACACTACCATCTATACACACTACCACTCTACACACTGCCATCTATACACACTACCACTCTACACACTACCATCTATACACACTACCACTCTACACACTACCATCTATACACACTAACACTCTACACACTACCACTCTACACACTACCACTCTACACACTGCCATCTCTACACACTACCACCCTACACAATACCATCTCTACACACTACCATCTCTACACACTGCCATCTCCACACACTACCACTCTACACAATACCATCTCTACACACTGCCATCTCTACACACTACCACGGAGCTGTGAGGGGAACGGCACCGCAATACCTCCAGGCTCTGATCAGGCCCTACACCCAAACAAGGGCACTGCGTTCATCCACCTCTGGCCTGCTCGCCTCCCTACCACTGAGGAAGTACAGTTCCCGCTCAGCCCAGTCAAAACTGTTCGCTGCTCTGGCCCCCCAATGGTGGAACAAACTCCCTCACGACGCCAGGACAGCGGAGTCAATCACCACCTTCCGGAGACACCTGAAACCCCACCTCTTCAAGGAATACCTAGGATACGATAAAGCTATCCTTCTCACCCCCCCCACCCCTTAAATGATTTAGATGCACTATTGTAAAGTGGCTGTTCCACTGATGTCAGAAGGTGAATTCACCAATTTCTAAGTCGCTCTGGATAAGAGCGTCTGCTAAATGACTTAAATGTAAAAAATGTAAATGTACCACTCTACACACTGCGATCTCTACACACTGCCATCTCTACACACTGCCATCTCTACACACTGCCATCTCTACACAATACCACCTCTACACACACTGCCATCTCTACACACTGCCATCTCTACACACTGCCATCTATACACACTGCCACTCTTCACACTGCCATCTATACACACTGCCACTCTACACACTGCCACTCTACACACTGCCACTCTACACACTACCACTCTACACACTGCCATCTCTACACACTGCCATCTCTACACACTGCCATCTATACACAATGCCACGCTACACACTGCCACTGTACACACTGCCATCTCTACACACTACCACTCTACACACACTACCATCTATACACACTACCATCTATACACACTACCACTCTAAACACTGCCATCTCTACACACTGCCATCTCTACACACTACCACTCTACACACTGCCACTCTACACACGACCATCTATACACACTGCCATCTCTACAAACTACCATCTCTACACACTGCCATCTCTACACACTGCCATCTCTACACACTGCCACTCTACACACTACCATCTATACACACTGCCATCTATACACACTGCGATCTCTACACACTGCCATCTCTACACACTGCCATCTATACACACTGCGATCTCTACACACTGCCATCCCTACACACTGCCATCTCTACACACTGCCATCTCTACACACTGCCATCTATACACACTACCACTCTACACACTACCATCTATCCACACTACCATCTATGCACACTGCCATCTCTACACACTACCACTCTACACAATACCATCTCTACACACTGCCATCTCTGCACACTACCACTCTACACACTGCCATCTATACACACTGCGATCTCTACACACTGCCATCTCTACACACTGCCATCTATACACACTACCACTCTACACACTGCCATCTATACACACTGCCATCTCTACACACTGCCATCCCTACACACTGCCATCTATACACACTGCCACTCTACACAATGCCATCTCTACACAATACCACCTCTACACACTGCCATCTCTACACACTGCCATCTCTACACACTGCCATCTCTACACACTGCCACTCTACACACTACCATCTATACACACTGCCATCTATACACACTGCGATCTCTACACACTGCCATCTCTACACACTGCCATCTATACACACTGCGATCTCTACACACTGCCATCCCTACACACTGCCATCTCTACACACTGCCATCCCTACACACTGCCATCTCTACACACTGCCATCTCTACACACTGCCATATATACACACTACCACTCTACACACTACCATCTATCCACACTACCATCTATGCACACTACCACTCTACACAATACCATCTCTACACACTGCCATCTCTACACACATCCACTCTACACACTGCCATCTATACACACTACCATCTATACACACTACCATCTCTACACACTGCCATCTATACACACTACCATCTCTACACACAACCACTCTACACACTGCCATCTATGCACACTGCCATCTATACACACTACCATTTCTACACACAACCACTCAACACACTGCCATCTATACACACTACCACTCTACACACAGCCATCTATACACACTACCACTCTACACACAGCCATCTCTACACACTACTATCTCTACACACTACCACTCTACACACTGCCATCTATACACACTACCACTCTACACACTACCATCTATACACACTACCATCTATACACACTACCACTCTACACACTGCCATCTATACACACTACCACTCTACACACTACCATCTATACACACTACAATCTATACACACTACCACTCTACACACTGCCATCTATACACACTACCATCTCTACACACTACCATCTATACACACTACCATCTATACACACTACCACTCTACACACTGCCATCTATACACACTACCACTCTACACACTACCATCTATACACACTACCACTCTACACACTACCATCTATACACACTACCATCTATACACACTACCACTCTACACACTACCATCTATACACACTACCATCTATACAAACTACCACTCTACACTCTACCATCTATACACACTACCACTCTACACTCTACCATCTATACACACTACCACTCTACACTCTACCATCTCTACACACTACCACCCTACACAATACCATCTCTACACACTACCATCTCTACACACTGCCATCTCCACACACTACCACTCTACACAATACCATCTCTACACACTGCCATCTCTACACACTACCACGGAGCTGTGAGGGGAACGGCACCGCAGTACCTCCAGGCTCTGATCAGGCCCTACACCCAAACAAGGGCACTGCGTTCATCCACCTCTGGCCTGCTCGCCTCCCTACCACTGAGGAAGTACAGTTCCCGCTCAGCCCAGTCAAAACTGTTCGCTGCTCTGGCCCCCCAATGGTGGAACAAACTCCCTCACGACGCCAGGACAGCGGAGTCAATCACCACCTTCCGGAGACACCTGAAACCCCACCTCTTCAAGGAATACCTAGGATACGATAAAGCTATCCTTCTCACCCCCCCCCCCCTTAAATGATTTAGATGCACTATTGTAAAGTGGCTGTTCCACTGATGTCGGAAGGTGAATTCACCAATTTGTAAGTCGCTCTGGATAAGAGCGTCTGCTAAATGACTTAAATGTAAAAAATGTAAATGTACCACTCTACACACTGCGATCTCTACACACTGCCATCTCTACACACTGCCATCTCTACACACTGCCATCTCTACACAATACCACCTCTACACACACTGCCATCTCTACACACTGCCATCTCTACACACTGCCATCTATACACACTGCCACTCTTCACACTGCCATCTATACACACTGCCACTCTACACACTGCCACTCTACACACTGCCACTCTACACACTACCACTCTACACACTGCCATCTCTACACACTGCCATCTCTACACACTGCCATCTATACACAATGCCACGCTACACACTGCCACTGTACACACTGCCATCTCTACACACTACCACTCTACACACACTACCATCTATACACACTACCATCTATACACACTAACACTCTACACACTGCCATCTCTACACACTACCACTCTACACACACTACCATCTATACACACTACCACTCTAAACACTGCCATCTCTACACACTGCCATCTCTACACACTACCACTCTACACACTGCCACTCTACACACGACCATCTATACACACTGCCATCTCTACAAACTACCATCTATACACACTGCCATCTCTACACACTACCACTCTACACACTGCCACTCTACACACTACCATCTATACACACTACCACTCTACACACTACCACTCTACACACACTGCCATCTATACACACTGCCATCTCTACACACTACCACTCTACACACAGCCATCTTTACACACTACCACTCTACACACTGCCATCTCTACACACTACCACTCTACACAATACCATCTCTACACACTACCATCTCTACACACTGCCATCTCTACACACTACCACTCTACACAATACCATCTCTACACACTGCCATCTCTACACACTACCACTCTACACAATACCATCTCTACACAATACCATCTCTACACAATACCATCTCTACACACTAACATCTCTACACACTAACATCTCTACACACTACCACTCTACACACAGCCATCTCTACACACTACCATCTATCCACACTACCATCTATGCACACTGCCATCTCTACACACTAACACTCTACACAATACCATTTCTACACACTGCCATCTCTACACACTACCACTCTACACAATACCATCTCTACACAATACCATCTCTACACAATACCATCTCTACACACTAACATCTCTACACAATATCATCTCTACACACTGCCATCTCTACACACTACCACTCTACACAATACCATCTCTACACACTGCCATCTCTACACACTACCACTCTACACACAGCCATCTCTACACACTACCATCTATCCACACTACCATCTATGCACACTGCCATCTCTACACACTACCACTCTACACAATACCATCTCTACACACTGCCATCTCTACACACTACCACTCTACACACTGCCATCTATACACACTGCGATCTCTACACACTGCCATCTCTACACACTGCCATCTATACACACTACCACTCTACACACTGCCATCTATACACACTGCCACTCCACACACTGCCATCTCTACACACTGCCATCCATACACACTCTGCCATCTATACACACTGCCACTCTACACACTGCCATCTCTACACAATACCACCTCTACACACTGCCATCTCTACACACTGCCATCTCTACACACTGCCATCTCTACACACTACCATCTATACACACTGCCATCTATACACACTGCGATCTCTACACACTGCCATCTCTACACACTGCCATCTATACACACTGCGATCTCTACACACTGCCATCCCTACACACTGCCATCTCTACACACTGCCATCTCTACACACTGCCATCTATACACACTACCACTCTACACACTACCATCTATCCACACTACCATCTATGCACACTGCCATCTCTACACACTACCACTCTACACAATACCATCTCTACACACTGCCATCTCTACACACATCCACTCTACACACTGCCATCTATACACACTACCATCTATACACACTACCATCTCTACACACTGCCATCTATACACACTACCATCTCTACACACAACCACTCTACACACTGCCATCTATACACACTGCCATCTATACACACTACCATTTCTACACACAACCACTCTACACACTGCCATCTATACACACTACCACTCTACACACAGCCATCTCTACACACTACCATCTCTACACACTACCACTCTACACACTGCCATCTATACACACTACCACTCTACACACTACCATCTATACACACTACCATCTATACACACTACCACTCTACACACTGCCATCTATACACACTACCACTCTACACACAACCATCTATACACACTACAATCTATACACACTACCACTCTACACACTGCCATCTATACACACTACCATCTCTACACACTGACATCTATACACACTACCATCTATACACACTACCACTCTACACACTGCCATCTATACACACTACCACTCTACACACTACCATCTATACACACTACCATCTATACACACTACCACTCTACACACTGCCATCTCTACAAACTACCATCTATACACACTGCCATCTCTACACACTACCACTCTACACACTGCCACTCTACACACTACCATCTATACACACTACCACTCTACACACTACCACTCTACACACACTGCCATCTATACACACTGCCATCTCTACACACTACCACTCTACACACAGCCATCTCTACACACTACCACTCTACACACTGCCATCTCTACACACTACCACTCTACACAATACCATCTCTACACACTACCATCTCTACACACTGCCATCTCTACACACTACCACTCTACACAATACCATCTCTACACACTGCCATCTCTACACACTACCACTCTACACAATACCATCTCTACACAATACCATCTCTACACAATACCATCTCTACACACTAACATCTCTACACACTAACATCTCTACACACTACCACTCTACACACAGCCATCTCTACACACTACCATCTATCCACACTACCATCTATGCACACTGCCATCTCTACACACTACCACTCTACACAATACCATTTCTACACACTGCCATCTCTACACACTACCACTCTACACAATACCATCTCTACACAATACCATCTCTACACAATACCATCTCTACACACTAACATCTCTACACAATACCATCTCTACACACTGCCATCTCTACACACTACCACTCTACACAATACCATCTCTACACACTGCCATCTCTACACACTACCACTCTACACACAGCCATCTCTACACACTACCATCTATCCACACTACCATCTATGCACACTGCCATCTCTACACACTACCACTCTACACAATACCATCTCTACACACTGCCATCTCTACACACTACCACTCTACACACTGCCATCTATACACACTGCGATCTCTACACACTGCCATCTCTACACACTGCCATCTATACACACTACCACTCTACACACTGCCATCTATACACACTGCCACTCCACACACTGCCATCTCTACACACTGCCATCCCTACACACTGCCATCTATACACACTGCCACTCTACACACTGCCATCTCTACACAATACCACCTCTACACACTGCCATCTCTACACACTGCCATCTCTACACACTGCCATCTCTACACACTGCCACTCTACACACTACCATCTATACACACTGCCATCTATACACACTGCGATCTCTACACACTGCCATCTCTACACACTGCCATCAATACACACTGCGATCTCTACACACTGCCATCCCTACACACTGCCATCTCTACACACTGCCATCTCTACACACTGCCATCTATACACACTACCACTCTACACACTACCATCTATCCACACTACCATCTATGCACACTGCCATCTCTACACACTACCACTCTACACAATACCATCTCTACACACTGCCATCTCTACACACATCCACTCTACACACTGCCATCTATACACACTACCATCTATACACACTACCATCTCTACACACTGCCATCTATACACACTACCATCTCTACACACAACCACTCTACACACTGCCATCTATACACACTGCCATCTATACACACTACCATTTCTACACACAACCACACTACACACTGCCATCTATACACACTACCACTCTACACACAGCCATCTATACACACTACCACTCTACACACAGCCATCTCTACACACTACCATCTCTACACACTACCACTCTACACACTGCCATCTATACACACTACCACTCTACACACTACCATCTATACACACTA
>NC_088244.1:9250738-9308238 GCF_036934945.1 Oncorhynchus masou masou | reverse complement strand
TCGATGCACTTATTGATGAAGCCGGTGACTGAGGTGGAAAACTCCTCATTGCCATTGAATGAATCTGAGAACACATTCCAGTCTGTGCTAGCAAAACAGTCCTGTAGATTAGCATCCGCGTCATTTGATCACTTCCGTATTGAGCGAGTCACTGGTACTTCCTGCTTTAGTTTTTCCTTGAAAGGAGGAATCAGGAGGATAGAGATATGGTCAGATTTGCCAAATGGAGTAAAGGTGGTGTAGAGGGGTTTATCTCTGGTTGCACATGTGACATGCTGGTAGAAATGAAGGAAAACAGGGTTTTCAGTTTAGCTGCATTAAAGTTCCCGATCACACCACCTCTGGATGAGCAGTTTCTTTGTTTGCTTTATACAGCTGGTTGAGTCGTTGGGTCTTAGTGCATCGGTTTGTGGTGGTAAATGGAAATCTACGGAAAAATACAGATGGAAACTCTCTTGGTAGATAGTGTGGTCTACAGCTTATCATGAGGTACAAAACCTCGAGACGTCCTTAATATTAGAGATGCGCACCAGCTATTATTGACAAATCGACACAGACCACCACCCCTCATCTTACCAGAGAGACAGCTGTTCTGTCTTGCCCACTGTATATTATTCATGTTGTCGTTCAGCCACAACTCGATGAAACATAAGATCTTACAGTTTTTTTATGTCCCGTTGGTAGGACAGTCTTGAACGGGCTCTGTCTTGATCTGTGCCCCCTGTATCTCTGTCTCCTCTTCATGCAAATGACGGGGATTTGGGACTGGTCCGGGAGCAGCAGTATATCCTTCGCGTCAGACTCATTAAAGAAACAATCTTTGTCCAGTTCGAGGTGAGTAATCACTGTTCTGATATCCAGAAGCACTTTTCAGTCATGAGAGACAGGAGCAGAAGCATTATGTACAAAATAAGTAACAAACAATGCAAAAATAGCACAATTGGTTAGGAGCCTGTAAAACGGCAGCCATTGTTGTTTCAGGGAGATACTGAGGTACGGAGGGTAGGACTAAAGGACAAGGTTAGAAAACAAGAGACAGAGAACAGGACACGTTGAGAAGAGGGGAATGGAGAAGGATGAATATTGAGAGAGGGAAAGATTGAGGTGTGAACCACACGTTCGCTCGCACGCACCCACCAACCCAAAAGGCTGTACAAGGTTATTGCCCCAGAGGGGGGAGAAGCGGTGAGGCTCACTAACGAATAAGCTTATTGGAACAGATAGGCTTTTCAAACACAAGGCAAATGGAGGAGAGATATACATGTAAAAATAGAGATGGAAATAAAGTTAAGCAGTTTAACAGAAATGCCCAATTTTAACTTTCCATTCTTCACCTGCAATCTGCAGATACTGTATATTGGCTGACATTGGTTGCAATGGTCATTTATTCTAGACACAGTGTTTTTGTGCTCAGGGCTCTCTTAAAAGAGGCTTATATCTCTGCGTACAGCTCTGATCTATAGCATGATAGCTGCAGCACAGAGGCAGCGGACTGTCTTCTGTTTAAAAGTTAGTCAGTGTTGGTTTGAGGTTCTTATTCAGTCAGTCACATGCAGCTTGTTGGTTTGCCAAGCTTTACCCCTGTCACTACAGCTTTGTTTCTGGTTTGTTTTTGCCTTCATATATATATATATATATATATATATATATATATATATACAGTGGGGTAAAAAAATATTTAGTCAGCCACCAATTGTGCAAGTTCTCCCACTTAAAAAGATGAGAGAGGCCTGTAATTTTCATCATAGGTACACTTCAACTATGACAGACAAAATGAGGGAAAAATATCCAGAAAATCACATTGTAGGATTTTTAATGAATTTAGTTGGAAATTATGGTGGAAAATAAATATTACATACACACACACACACACACACACAGGCAGACACAGACAGACAGACAGACAGACAGACAGACAGACAGACAGACAGACAGACAGACAGACAGACAGACAGACAGACAGACACACACACACACACACATACACACACACACACATACACACACACACACATACACACACACACACACACACACATACACACACACATACACACATACACACACACACATACACACACACACACACACACACACACATACACACACACATACATACATACACACACACACATACACACACACACACACACACACACATACACACACACACACATACACACACATACACACATACACACGCACACATACACACACACACACACACACACACACACACATACATACACACACACACACACACATACACACATACACACACACACATACACACACACACACACACACACACACACACACACACACACACACACACACACACACACACACACACACACACACACAGACACACACACACACACATACGTTCAGTGCCGTGAAAAAGTATTTGCCCTCTTTCTGATTTTCTTTGTTGCACATTTTTTTATACTGAATGTTTTCAGATCTTCAATCAAAATCTAATATTAGATAAATGGAACCTGATTTTACAAAAAAATAAAATAAACAGATAGTTATTTAAAACCTGTTAATGCTCGGGACAATACTGCCCCCTTTGGATGAATTGCGTGCCCATAGTAAACTGGAAAAGAATCTGTCCAAAATTGCTAATATATACATATAATTATTATTATTGAATAGAAAACACTCTAAAGCTTCTATTACCATTTGAATTATGTCTGTATGTATAGCAGAACTCATAGGGCAGCCAATCTCCCAAACTATTTTTCTCATCAGGAAAGTTGGGCCAACTTTGACGTCATCGCCCCCACACTTCCCGACCAGCTATGGATCTGGGATCAGTTTCTATGTCTTCCGCGAGATGTCTTCTGTCAGTGGAGCATGTAATTGTGCAAATCCCGCAAGCTTTGACCCTTTGGCAGGCTAAATACTGGGTGTCGCGAGAAAATAGATGCGCGTTCTGGCGTGAATTGTACACAGTCATTCCTTCGTTCCAGATTGTCTGAGAGGAGTTGCTTTTCTCCGGTCGAATCGCCAATTGTTTTGTACGTTAATAACATCCTAAAGCTTGGTTCTGCACTTAGTTTGACCAGTTTAGTCGACATATAATATGTAATTTTGAAGTTTTGATGCGCAACCCCTCGAGACCAGAAGTCATTTTAGATGCATTTCAACTGGAACACACGACTTGAAACCAAACGATGTATTGGGTAAGTATGACTCCTTCCACTACATTCTGATCGAAGACCATCAAAGGTAAGGGAATATTTATGTTGTAATTTTGTGTTTCTGTTGACTCCAACATAGCGGAGAAATATTGCTTACGTCTGAGCGCCGTCTCAGATTATTGAATAGCTAACGATTTCTGTAACGTTAAAAAGAAATGTGACAAAGCGATTGCATTAAGAAGCAGTGTATCTTTCTAACTATATGTAGAACATGTATATTTAGTCAAAGTTTATGATGTGTATTGCTGTTATCTGGCGTTATCTGGCGGAGTTATCTATAATTTCTCTGGACATTTTGTAGCATTTTTTGAACATGGCGTCAATGTAAACGGAGATGTATGGATATAAATTGCATATTATTGAAAAAAACATAAATGTACTGTGTAACATGTCCTATTACTGTCATCTGATGAAGATTTTCAAAAGGTTAGTGAATTATTTTTCTTTTAATCCTGCGTTTGTGATTGCATCCTTTGTTTGACAAAATGGCTACATATCGTCTGTGTCTTTGTGGTGGTTTGATACACATATGTGCTATGTTTTTGCCGTAAAACATTTTAGAAATCTGACTCGCTGGGTAGATGAACAAGGTGTTTATCTTTCATTTGAGCTATTGGACTTGTTAATGTATGGAGGTTAAATATTTCTAAGAATATTTTTGCATTCTGTGCGCCACTTTTTGAGTTGAGGGGGTGGGGGGGGGTGCCCTTGGGGAACGTGTAGCGTGAACACGTTAATTACTTTAATTATGCAACACTCAATTCCCCTGTGTGAAAAAATGATTTACCCCGTTACACTCAATAACTGGTTTTGCCACCTTCAGCTGCAACGACTCCAAAAAAATGCTTCCTGTAGTTGTTGATCAGTCTCTCAGTCTCTCACATCGCTGTGGAGGAATTCTGGCCCCCTCTTGCATGCAGAACTGCATTATCTCAACATTAACTTTGTTTATGTAATTAAGGAAATAAGTATGTAATTGTTGTGTTATTTGTTCACTCACGTTCCCTTTATCTAATATTAAGTTTTGGTTGAAGATCTGATAATCAAAAATATGGGAAGAAATTTAGAAAGGTGGTAAAAACTTATTTCACAGCGCAGAGAGACACGGTGCACAGAGACACGGTGCACAGAGACACGGTGCACAGAGACACGGTGCACAGAGACACGGTGCACAGAGACACGGTGCACAGAGACACGGTGCACAGAGACACGGTGCACAGAGACACGGTGCATAGAGACACGGTTCACAGAGACACGGTGCACAGAGATACGGTGAACAGAGCCCCGGTGCACAGAGACACGGTGCACAGAGACACGGTTCACAGAGACACGGTGCACAGAGACACGGTGAACAGAGCCCCGGTGCACAGAGACACGGTGCACAGAGACACGATGCACAGAGACACGGTGCACAGAGACACGGTGCAGAGAGACACGGTGCACAGAGACACGGTGCACAGAGACACGGTGTACAGAGACACGGTGCACAGAGACACGGTGCACAGAGACACGGTGTACAGAGACACGGTGCACAGAGACACGGTGCACAGAGACACGGTGTACAGAGACACGGTGTACAGAGACACGGTGTAGAGACACGGTGTACAGAGACAGAGACACGGTGTAGAGACACGGTGTACAGAGACACGGTGTAGAGACACGGTGTACAGAGACACGGTGCACAGAGACACGGTGCACAGAGACATGGTGTACAGAGACACGGTGTACAGAGACACGGTGTACAGAGACGCGGTGCACAGAGACACGGTGTACAGAGACACGGTGCACAGAGACACGGTGAACAGAGACACGGTGCACAGAGACACGTTGCACAGAGACACGGTGAACAGAGACACAGTGTACCGGTGCACAGAGCACAGAGACACGGTGTACAGAGACACGGTGCACAGAGACACGGTGCACAGAGACACGGTGTACAGAGACACGGTGCACAGAGATACGGTGTACAGAGACACAGTGCACAGAGACACGGTGCACAGAGACACGGTGTACAGAGACACGGTGTACAGAGACACGGTGTACAGAGACACGGTGCACAGAGACACGGTGTACAGAGACACGGTGCACAGAGACATGGTGAAATGAGACACGGTGCACAGAGACACGGTGTACAGAGACACGGTGTACAGAGACACGGTGTACAGAGACACACACAGAGACACGGTGCACAGAGACACGGTGTAGAGACACGGTGTACAGAGACACGGTGCACAGAGACACTGTGTACAGAGACATGGTGTACAGAGACACGGTGTACAGAGACATGGTGTACAGAGACACGGTGTACAGAGACACGGTGCACAGAGACACGGCGTACAGAGACACGGTGTACAGAGACACGGTGCACAGAGACACGGTTCACAGAGACACGGTGTACAGAGACACGGTGTACAGAGACACGGTGTAGAGACACGGTGTACAGAGACACGGTGCACAGAGACACGGTGTACAGAGACACGGTGCACAGAGACACGGTGCACAGAGACACGGTGTACAGAGACACGGTGCACAGAGACACGGTGCACAGAGACACGGCGTACAGAGACACGGCGTACAGAGACACGGTGCACAGAGACACGGTGTACAGAGACACGGTGCACAGAGACACGGTGCAGAGAGACACGGTGCAAAAAGACACGGTGTACAGAGACACGGTGCACAGAGACACGGTGCACAGAGACACGGTGTACAGAGACACGGTGCACAGAGACACGGTGCACAGAGACACAGTGTACAGAGACACGGTGTACAGAGACACGGTGCACAGAGACACGGTGCACAGAGACATGGCGTACAGAGACACGGTGTACAGAGACACGGTGCACAGAGACACGGTGTACAGAGACACGGTGTACAGAGACACGGTGTAGAGACACGGTGTACAGAGACACGGTGTAGAGACACGGTGTACAGAGACACGGTGCACAGAGACACGGTGCACAGAGACACGGTGTTAGAGACACGGTGTACAGAGACACGGTGTACAGAGACGCGGTGCACAGAGACGCGGTGCACAGAGACACGGTGCACAGAGACACGGTGAACAGAGACACGGTGCACAGAGACACGTTGCACTGAGACACGGTGCACAGAGACACGGTGAACAGAGACACAGTGTACCGGTGCACAGAGCACAGAGACGCGGTGTACAGAGACACGGTGCACAGAGACACGGTGCACAGAGACACGGTGCACAGAGACACGGTGTACAGAGACACGGTGCACAGAGACACGGTGTACAGAGACACAGTGCACAGAGACACGGTGCACAGAGACACGGTGTACAGAGACACGGTGTACAGAGACACGGTGTACAGAGACACGGTGCACAGAGACACGGTGTACAGAGACACGGTGCACAGAGACATGGTGAAATGAGACACGGTGCACAGAGACACGGTGCACAGAGACACGGTGTAGAGACACGGTGTACAGAGACACGGTGCACAGAGACACTGTGTACAGAGACTTGGTGTACAGAGACACGGTGTACAGAGACATGGTGTACAGAGACACAGTGTACAGAGACACGGTGCACAGAGACACGGCGTACAGAGACACGGTGTACAGAGACACGGTGCACAGAGACACGGTGCACAGAGACACGGTGTACAGAGACACGGTGTACAGAGACACGGTGCACAGAGACACGGTGTACAGAGACACGGTGCACAGAGACACGGTGTACAGAGACACGGTGTACAAAGACACGGTGTACAGAGACACGGTGTACAGAGACATGGTTTACAGAGACATGGTGCACAGAGACACACAAAGACACACAGAGACACACAGACACACAAAGACACACAGAGACACACAGACACACAGAGACACACAGAGACACACAAAGACACACAGAGACACACAGAGACACACAAAGACACACAGAGACACACAGAGACACACGCACGGACGGACGGATGCACACAGCCACACAGAGACACACACAGAGACATACACACACACACACACACACACACAGAGAGAGAGACACACAGAGAGAGAGAGAGACACACACACAGAGAGAGAGACACACACAGACATGCTTCAATAGGGACCTTTTCCACTGGCTGCAGGTCCAACAGCAGAGAGACTGACAGGCTGTATAATCTTTACTATACACACTGTCAGCCAGGCTCCAAGTGTAATACTCAACAGTACTCACACACTCTCACACGCACGCACACACACACTTTGTGTTGACTGACAGGGGGCCAGGCAGAGAACAGTGCCCCAGCTGGAGTAGAGAAGCTGTGCGTTTATTTAAAGCCCAGAATCAATCCTACCTCTCTTTCACACACTGCCTCTTCTGACTCCAATCACTTCGCTCAATAACCCACAGGCTACCTACCTCTCCCACCCACTCACCCACCCACCGGAGGACCCCACCCCCCCACCACACATTGCCAGAATGTTGGTAATATCTAGTGGCCCTTTTGGGTATTTCAGATTATCACGTGTCTAATTATCTCCTGCCCGCTGTCTGGCCTTATCACATGTGTAAAATATATGAAATAATTAAATAAGATGATTTAAAATGAATTAAGCTGTAAAACAGTACCCTAAATAGAAACCATCAACTTAGTGAATATCACTGGTGTTTAATATGAGGTTTTCAGCATGAAGTATGTTTTATATACTTTATCACATACTTTTAGTACGTTTACTACGTAATAGGAATTAGGCTATTTTCTCTGGAACCGTATGCTCTATCCACTAGAAACTCATGGACAATATTGACACAGTTCAAAAACAAAAATCACACTACATATGAATATATTTAAAAGTAGATGTGTGTGTGTTTAGTAGATGTGTGTGCAGGTGTGTGTGTGTGTAGGTGTGTTTAGTTGATGTGTGTGTAGGTGTGTGTGTTTGGTAGATGTGTGTGTGTGTGTGTAGGTGTGTGTCGTTGATGTGTGTTTAGATGTGTGTGTTTAGTAGATGTGTGTGTGTGTGTGTGTGTGTGTGTGTGTGTGTGTGTGTGTGTGTGTGTGTGTGTGTGTGTGTGTGTGTGTGTGTGTGTGTGTGTGTGTGTGTAGGTGTGTGTCGTTGATGTGTGTTTAGATGTGTGTGTTGTTGTCGTGTGTGTGTAGTTGATGTGTGTGTAGATGTGTGTTGTTGCGTGTGTGTGTGTAGATGATGTGTGTGTAGATGTGTGTGTTGTTGTGTGAGTGTGCTGTTGGACAGTTTACATGGAGTAAAACAAACATACAGTCAATAATACAGTATAAACTGTATAAAAGTTTATATACGATGTGAGCAAATGAGGTGAGATAAGGGAGGTAAAGGCAAAAAAAGACCATGGTGGCAAAGTAAATACAATATAGCAAGTAAAACACTGGAATGGTAGATTTGCAATGGAAGAATGTGGAAAGTATAAATAAAAATAATGGGGTGCAAAGGTGCAAAATAAATAAATAAATTAAATACAGTAGGGAAAGAGGTAGTTGTTTGGGCTAAATTATAGGTGGGCTATGTACAAGTGCAGTAATCTGTGAGCTGCTCTGACAGTTGGTGCTTAAAGCTAGTGAGGGAGATAAGTGTTTCCAGTTTCAGAGATTTTTGTAGTTCGTTCCAGTCATTGGCAGCAGAGAACTGGAAGGAGAGGCGGCCAAAGAAAGAATTGGTTTTGGGGGTGACAATAGAGATACACCTGCTGGAGCGTGTGCTACAGGTGGGAGATGCTATGGTGACCAGCGAGCTGAGATAAGGGGGGACTTAACCTAGCAGGGTCTTGTAGATGACATGGAGCCAGTGGGTTTGGTGACGAGTATGAAGCGAGGGCCAGCCAACGAGAGCGTACAGGTCGCAATGGTGGGTACTATATGGGGCTTTGGTGACAAAAGGTCAGAGACTCACCAGCAGCAAGAGCGAACTCATTGATGTATACAGAGAAGAGAGTCGGTCCAAGAATTGAACCCTGTGGCACCCCCATAGAGACTGCCAGAGGTCCGGACAGCAGACCCTCCGATTTGACACACTGAACTCTATCAGAGAAGTAGTTGGTGAACCAGGCGAGGCAATCATTTGAGAAACCAAGGCTGTCGAGTCTGCCGATGAGGATGTGGTGATTGACAGAGTCGAAAGCCTTGGCCAGATCAATGAATACGGCTGCACAGTAATGTTTCTTATCAATGGTGGTTATGATGTCGTTTAGGACCTTGAGCGTGGCTGAGGTGCACCCATGACCAGCTCTGAAACCAGATTGCATAGCAGAGAAGGTATGGTGAGATTCGAAATGGTCGGTAATCTGTTTGTTGACTTGGCTTTCGAAGACCTTAGAAAGGCATGGTAGGATAGATATAGGTCTGTAGCAGTTTGGGTCATGAGTGTCCCCCCCTTTGAAGAGGGGGATGACCGCAGCTGCTTTCCAATCTTTGGGAATCTCAGACGACACGAAAGAGAGGTTGAACAGGGTAGTAATAGGGGTGGCAACAATTTCGGCAGATAATTTTAGAAAGAAAGTGTGTAGGTGTGTGTAGTTGATGGGCGTGTAGATGTGTGTGCAGGTGTGTGTGTGCGTAGTTTATAAGTGTGCGTAGGTGTGTTTAGTTGATGTGTGTAGGTGTGTGTTTAGTTGATGTGTATATAGGTGTGTGTGTGTTTAGTAGATGTGTGTTTATTTGATGTGTGTGTAGGTGTGTGTGTGTGTTTAGTAGATGTGTGTGCAGGTGTGTGTGTAGGTGTGTGTGTAGATGTGTGTTGTTGTGTGTGTGTGTGTGTGTGTGTGTGTGTAGTTGATGTGTGTGTAGATGTGTGTTGTTGTGTGTGTAGGTGTAGGTGTGTGTGTGTAGGTGTAGGTGTGTGTGTGTGTGTGTAGGTGTGTGTAGTTGATGTGTATGTAGATGTGTGTGTTGTTGTGTGTGTAGATGTGTGTGTTGTTGTGTGTGTAGATGTGTGTGTTGTTGTGTGTGTAGATGTGTGTTGTGTGTATGTGTGTAGGTGTGTGTAGTTGATGTGTGTGTAGATGTGTGTGTTGTTGTGTGTGTTGTTGTGTGTGTAGATGTGTGTGTTGTTGTGTGTGTGTAGTTGTAGTTGATGTGTGTGTAGATGTGTGTTGTTGTGTGTGTAGGTGTAGGTGTGTGTGTGTAGGTGTAGGTGTGTGTGTGTGTGTGTGTGTGTAGGTGTTTGTAGTTGATGTGTGTGTAGATGTGTGTGTTGCGTGTGTAGATGTGTGTGTTGTTGTGTGTGTAGATGTGTGTTGTGTGTATGTGTGTAGGTGTGTGTAGTTGATGTGTGTGTAGATGTGTGTTGTTGTGTGTGTAGATGTGTGTGTTGTTGTGTGAGTAGATGTGTGTGTTGTTGTGTGTGTGTAGTTGTAGTTGATGTGTGTGTAGATGTGTGTGTTGTTGTGTGTGTAGTTGATGTGTGTGTAGATGTGTGTTGTGTGTATGTGTGTAGGTATGTATAGTTGATGTGTGTGTAGATGTGTGTGTTGTTGTGTGTGTAGATGTGTGTGTTGTTGTGTGTGTGTGTAGTTGTAGTTGATGTGTGTGTAGATGTGTGTGTTGTTGTGGGTGTAGATGTGTGTGTTGTTGTGTGTGTAGATGTGTGTGTAGATGTGTGTGTTGTTGTGTGTGTGTAGTTGTAGTTGATGTGTGTGTCTGTGTTGTCCCTCTCATGCAGTGAGATATGCGGTGGAAGTAGGACAAGGTCCTAGACCGTTCTACTTTTCATTATAGCTAAATCCTGTGGATGACACAGGGGAAATCACCCTCATCCTTCAGGCTCTCCTGACACTTTACACAGCTTATCACAGCTCAGAGAGAGAGGGGTGGAAAAAGAGGACGGACGGACGGACGGACGGACAGACAGACGGACAGACGCGAGAAGAAAAATAAAGAGAAAGGATTGGTTGACTAGAAAAAGAGGAGGAGATTGACGAGTGAATGATGAATGATGAATAAGGGAATTATGAGTGAGTGAATTATGAATGATGAATAAGCTATATCAGGCAAATATTTTTTTTTTTAATTTTACCTTTATTTAACTAGGCAAGTCAGTTAAGAACAAATTCTTATTTTCAATGACGGACGGCCTAGGAACAGTGGGTTAACTGCCCATTCAGGGGCAGAACAACAGATTTGTACTTGTCAGCTTGGAGGATTTGAACTTGCAACCTTCTGGTTAATAGTCCAACGCACTAACCACTAGACTACCCTGCCGCCCCAAAATCAGGCAAATATAACTTGTCAGGATATAAGGTAACTAACGGGACTGCCCCGTTAGAGCTCCTCACTATGGTGCATTAAGTTTGTTGGAACCTCTCCAGCGAACTGATAATAAACAATGATTCATTGAAAATGGACTTTGAGTGTTCCTGTGTAGTATTTCCACGACACAGCTATTATTACTGTTATTCATAAATATGCATCGTTCGACCAATATCGTTGCTGATTGTCGACCAAAAATTGCTTAGATCAATTATTGCAAATTAATTAAGTAAATTAAGTAAAACACCGTTCAACTGACGACTGAAGTCAGCCTACAGGCGGCCGGCCCGCCACAAGGAGTCGCTAGAGCGCAATGAGCCAAGTAAAACCCCACCGGCCAAACCCTCCCCTACCCCAGACAGCGCTGGGCCAATTGTGTAATGCCCTACGGTCGGTACTGACATAGCCAGGCTGTAGTGACCTGCAACACTGTGAAGCTGCGCGTTAGACCGCTGGGCCACTCGGGAGGCCACAGAGAAAGCCAGTGTGTTATGGACTTTTATCTTCGAAATGTGAAAAAATGTCAACTTTTGTGAAACTTTCCTGAACTGGCTGCAAATGACATACAAAGCACCAAATGCCATAATAAGGGTCAATGGTACATTATCACGCTCTTTTAACCTCCTAAGAGGGACAAGACAGGGAGATCCTCTGTCAACCTTAATCTTCATTTTAAGTATGAACTGTTAGCTGAATACAAGGTCTACAGATCGATCAGAAAGAACACAAATTAGCAATGTTTGTAGGTGATGTGATTCTGTACTTAACAAACATGCTTCAGTCAGTTCCCGCCACTACGGATGAAATAAATGAATTAAATACAGGGAAATCAGAAGCAATGACTGTAGGTCAACAAATATCCCAAGACATCAAAACTAAGTTTAAACTTAAATGGGATCAAAATAAACTGAAATTCTTAGGGATTACCATCCCCCAAGATCTGACAAAACTACTCAGTATAACTTTGGAACACTGGAAAACAAACTTAAGCAGGACCTACAAAAATAGACATTAGTACCTTTAACAATAACAGAAAAAATGGAAACTATTAACATGAATGTTCTCTACCAATAACTACTACTCCAAACACTTTAAAACAGTGGGGAAACTCTTGAGTAAATTCATCTGGGGAGGAAGAAAAGCCTGTGTCAAACTTAAAACAATAAAACAATGTAAACAAGCAGGGTACTAGAGTTAGTTATATATAGACGCCCAACTAAAATCCATTATTGTATGGATGGCAACAACAGCTAAATGGATATAGATGGAAATCCAACAAATGGAGAAGTACAACTATAATTATGAAGACTATCAATAAACACGCTAGGAAGATAGAAAATACCTGTATAAATAACCATAAAGGTCTGGACAAAGATCACCAAATTAAAAATAAAAGGCATTCAAACAGACCTGATTAACCTGCAAAAAAGTGCAATGGACAGTGACTATAAGCCAAGTATGATTGGTGATACATTTAAATGATGGGCTGAAAAAAGACTGAGCAGGTATCATCAGATGTTCACAGACAAGGGGATTGATACACTTGAGAATCTATTAAAAAGGACAACCTCCAGAACTCTCAGTTTTACAATGACTTACAAGTAAGACGTTATTAGACTAAAGCAGTGAGACCTAATACAATGTTTAGTGATTTAATTACATATATAGCAAAGACATTTAACAAGGTAAATGCCACATACATATAATTATCGAAGAAGAAATGAAGATGAGAATATTATAGCGGTAACTAATTGGGAAGATGAGCTGCAAATAGCAATAACCCAAGAGGATTGGGAGGACATACTAAGAAACACATCCAAGACAACCAACTCTCTACTCTGGAGGGAAAATACTCTTGGAAAATTCAGTCAAGATTTATCATAACTCCTATAATACAAATCCAAGTGCAACCGTAGCATCACACCAAGCTGCTGGGTAACCGTGGGGAGAGCAGGGCTAACCACATCCACATACTATAGTCCTGCCCAGTCCTCAATCATTTATGGAAAGAAGTGTCACGACTGTCCTGATCAGGTCAGGTTACAGGAGACCACAACCCTACAGATTATCTCTCAACCCCAACGGAGGCGGAGAGATCTAGGGGTCTGAAGATGTGGGGGTTTTTCTGACCCCTCATGCCCCTGGTAAATCTCAGGCCACAGACAAATTCCTTTGTCCTGTTACTATGGAGAACCAGCCTCAGAACATTAAACATGCAATAAAGGGACTTTGGAACAATGGTTTCCGTCAGCCACAATGGTGGTCATGACAATAGATGGAATGTGAAAATGTATGTCATTTTTGTTTTGTTATTAAAGGTTAATAGATGACGTTATTACGAAAACAATGTAACATGAAGAGTTTTCCTAGTATATGTTTGATGTTTATACGTTGTACGTTGTGTGGAAAATGTCCAAATCAAAGAGAATGTTTTGGTAAAGATGAAATGTGAAGTTAGTTGTCTAAAACTGGATTTGAGTCAAATCTAGACCTTGCCCTTAACTTGGTACGCCCAGAGTGTTGCCCTAAAGGCGGTTACGCCCACTTCTGACCCGAGGGTATAAAACCTGTGAGTGAAGAATTTACAGATAAGACTAAGTGACCCCAGCTGCAGCCGAGGTCTAAAAGTCAACAAACCCAAAACTCTTGGAAAATAAACCATTAGAAATGTCACAAAGAAGAAAATGGCAAAGGACAATTTCCACCTTGTGAAAAAACACATTTCCCATACACACTCTAAAAGATATTTCTGAAATACACTTTCAGGACCCACTCTACTGGTAAAAACACCTACAGTACGCTCTGTTGACATTCTCTCCTTGTAAACTCCTTCTCTCTCTTACTTTCTTTTGCACTCTAACCCAAGTTTGAACAAGTTTGAAGACAAATAAATATTTTTCTACCCAAGCTATGGATGAGTAGCTGTGTCTAAGCGGGTGAATTCAAGTCGAACCACCTAGCCTCCACTCCCCATTGAATCGTGGTATCTACACTGTTTCATTCCTACGCTGTGAGTTCTGAGCTACAGAGCTGTCTGTCCTCAGAAGAGCCCTTCCAGAGCTAGGGCGAGGGAACAGACTCCTAAGCCAAAAGGACACTGACATCGGACAACCAAAGAGTTGTGCCGGAGAATTGCGTCATTGAGCAGCCTGAACGGTCCACGCGGGGGAATCCACAGAGACCTTCCCCACGTAATTACATCATTATATTCTGACCCATAAGAGGGGCAGTTTGGGGCAAGGCTAGGGTTAGAATAAGCATAGCTGACAAATTCACCCAAATGTATATTTATCTTGTGTACTTTCTCCTTTTCTCTCTCTTTTAAATCCCCATTTTGGGTAACACGCGCCATAGTGTGTTGGCCCGTTATACTAAGTTCTAATCAATAGCCTGGAATGTGGTTTTGTGTATGTATATCTTTTATCATCATTTTAGCTTTCTAGTAAATAAATACTAAGATTGGTGTGGTACGAACTCATTGGTGAGACCCGGGTCCGTGCAGATTGGTGTGGAACTCATTGGTGAGACCCGGGTCCGTGCAGATTGGTGTGGAACTCATTGGTGAGACCCGGGTCCGTGCAGATTGGTGTGGAACTCATTGGTGAGACCCGGGTCCATGCAGATTGGTGTGGAACTCATTGGTGAGACCCGGGTCCGTGCAGATTCCCGGATTATGTGACGTTCAGAACGAGACTGTAGAGGAAACTGATTAATTAGCGGCTGTTGTAAAATCAATATTCTGATATTCTTTGAGTTCATTTGGGAAATAGAAACTCAATAAAACTAATTTTCCCATGGTGCACCAGGTTAATGAGTTAATAATTGCTTGATTCAGTTAATCACGCAATTAGAAACCTTTAATCATTCGATGAGCAACAGCCGTCACATGAACTAATACAACGTCACGACAGTATGCAAAATATTGGATGATAAGTTTGAACGCTCACTATCTCCAGAACACATACTAAATCCAGAAAAAGTACTAAATCCAGAACACATACCATCTCCAGAACACATACTAAATCCAGAACACATACCATCTCCAGAACACATACTATCTCCAGAACACATACTATCTAAAGAACACATACTAAATCCAGAACACATACTAAATCCAGAACACATACCATCTCCAGAACACATACTAAATCCAGAACACATACTATCTCCAGAACACATACTAAATCCAGAACACATACTAAATCCAGAACACATACTAAATCCAGAACACATACTAAATCCAGAACACATACTAAATCCAGAACACATACTAAATCCAGAAAACATACTAAATCCAGAACACATACTATCTCCAGAACACATACTAAATCCAGAACACATACTAAATCCAGAACACATACTATCTCCAGAACACATACTATCTCCAGAACACATACTAAATCCAGAACACATACTAAATCCAGAACACATACTAAATCCAGAAGACATACTAAATCCAGAACACATACTATCTCCAGAACACATACTAAATCCAGAACACATACTAAATCCAGAACACATACTACATCCAGAACACATACTATCTCCAGAACACATACCATCTCCAGAACACATACTAAATCCAGAACACATACTAAATCCAGAACACATACTAAATCCAGAAGACATACTAAATCCAGAACACATACTATCTCCAGAACACATACTAAATCCAGAACACATACTAAATCCAGAACACATACTACATCCAGAACACATACTATCTCCAGAACACATACCATCTCCAGAACACATACTAAATCCAGAACACATACTAAATCCAGAACACATACTAAATCCAGAACACATACTAAATCCAGAACACATACTAAATCCAGAACACATACTAAATCCAGAACACATACCATCTCCAGAACACATACTAAATCCAGAACACATACTAAATCCAGAACACATACTAAATCCAGAACACATACTAAATCCAGAACACATACTAAATCCAGAACACATACCATCTCCAGAACACATACTAAATCCAGAACACATACTAAATCCAGAACACATACCATCTCCAGAACACATACTAAATCCAGAACACATACTAAATCCAGAACACATACCATCTCCAGAACACATACCATCTCCAGAACACATACTAAATCCAGAACACATACCATCTCCAGAACACATAACATCTCCAGAACACATACCATCTCCAGAACACATACTAAATCCAGAACACATACTAAATCCAGAACACATACCATCTCCAGAACACATACTAAATTCAGAACACATACTAAATCCAGAACACATACCATCTCCAGAACACATACCATCTCCAGAACACATACTAAATCCAGAACACATACCATCTCCAGAACACATACCATCTCCAGAACACATACCATCTCCAGAACACATACTAAATCCAGAACACATACCATCTCCAGAACACATACTAAATCCAGAACACATACTATCTCCAGAACACATACTAAATCCAGAACACATACTAAATCCAGAACACATACTATCTCCAGAACACATACTATCTCCAGAACACATACTAAATCCAGAACACATACTAAATCCAGAACACATACTAAATCCAGAACACATACTAAATCCAGAACACATACTATCTCCAGAACACATACTAAATCCAGAACACATACCATCTCCAGAACACATACTAAATCCAGAACACATACTAAATCCAGAACACATACTATCTCCAGAACACATACTAAATCCAGAACACATACTAAATCCAGAACACATACTAAATCCAGAACACATACTAAATCCAGAACACATACTAAATCCAGAACACATACTAAATCCAGAACACATACTAAATCCAGAACACATACTAAATCCAGAACACATACCATCTCCAGAACACATACTAAATCCAGAACACATACCATCTCCAGAACACATACTAAATCCAGAACACATACTAAATCCAGAACATAACATACTAAATCCAGAACACATACTAAATCCAGAACACATACTAAATCCAGAACACATACCATCTCCAGAACACATACCATCTCCAGAACACATACCATCTCCAGAACACATACTAAATCCAGAACACATACTAAATCCAGAACACATACCATCTCCAGAACACATACTAAATCCAGAACACATACTAAATCCAGAACACATACCATCTCCAGAACACATACCATCTCCAGAACACATACTAAATCCAGAACACATACCATCTCCAGAACACATACCATCTCCAGAACACATACCATCTCCAGAACACATACTAAATCCAGAACACATACTAAATCCAGAACACATACTATCTCCAGAACACATACTAAATCCAGAACACATACTAAATCCAGAACACATACTAAATCCAGAACACATACTATCTCCAGAACACATACTAAATCCAGAACACATACTATCTCCAGAACACATACTAAATCCAGAACACATACTAAATCCAGAACACATACTAAATCCAGAACACATACTATCTCCAGAACACATACTAAATCCAGAACACATACTAAATCCAGAACACATACTAAATCCAGAACACATACTAAATCCAGAACACATACTAAATCCAGAACACATACCATCTCCAGAACACATACTAAATCCAGAACACATACCATCTCCAGAACACATACCATCTCCAGAACACATACCATCTCCAGAACACATACCATCTCCAGAACACATACTAAATCCAGAACACATACTATCTCCAGAACACATACTAAATCCAGAACACATACTAAATCCAGAACACATACTAAATCCAGAACACATACTATCTCCAGAACACATACTAAATCCAGAACACATACTATCTCCAGAACACATACTAAATCCAGAACACATACTAAATCCAGAACACATACTAAATCCAGAACACATACTAAATCCAGAACACATACTAAATCCAGAACACATACCATCTCCAGAACACATACTAAATCCAGAACACATACTAAATCCAGAACACATACTAAATCCAGAACACATACCATCTCCAGAACACATACTAAATCCAGAACACATACTAAATCCAGAACACATACCATCTCCAGAACACATACTAAATCCAGAACACATACCATCTCCAGAACACATACCATCTCCAGAACACATACCATCTCCAGAACACATACTAAATTCAGAACACATACCATCTCCAGAACACATACTAAATCCAGAACACATACTAAATCCAGAACACATACCATCTCCAGAACACATACCATCTCCAGAACACATACTAAATCCAGAACACATACCATCTCCAGAACACATACCATCTCCAGAACACATACCATCTCCAGAACACATACTAAATCCAGAACACATACTAAATCCAGAACACATACTATCTCCAGAACACATACTAAATCCAGAACACATACTAAATCCAGAACACATACTAAATCCAGAACACATACTATCTCCAGAACACATACTAAATCCAGAACACATACTATCTCCAGAACACATACTAAATCCAGAACACATACTAAATCCAGAACACATACTAAATCCAGAACACATACTATCTCCAGAACACATACTAAATCCAGAACACATACTATCTCCAGAACACATACTAAATCCAGAACACATACTAAATCCAGAACACATACTAAATCCAGAACACATACTAAATCCAGAACACATACCATCTCCAGAACACATACTAAATCCAGAACACATACTAAATCCAGAACACATACCATCTCCAGAACACATACTAAATCCAGAACACATACTAAATCCAGAACACATACCATCTCCAGAACACATACTAAATCCAGAACACATACCATCTCCAGAACACATACCATCTCCAGAACACATACCATCTCCAGAACACATACCATCTCCAGAACACATACTAAATTCAGAACACATACCATCTCCAGAACACATACTATCTCCAGAACACATACTAAATCCAGAACACATACCATCTCCAGAACACATACCATCTCCAGAACACATACTAAATCCAGAACACATACTAAATCCAGAACACATACTAAATCCAGAACACATACTATCTCCAGAACACATACTAAATCCAGAACACATACTAAATCCAGAACACATACTAAATCCAGAACACATACTATCTCCAGAACACATACTCTTGGGGAGAACCCCTCATTCACAGGTCCTCCAATCCGATCGGTACCACTTCAGAATTCTGAGAATAACAGCACTTAAACAGATGACTATAAACTAGCTTAATTTCCTGGCATCACAAATAAGCAACAAGAAACAATCATTGAAATGTATAGTATGGAAAATATAACTCGTAGAATAAGAAACCAAAATAATTATGAGATACGATGAGAAAAAGTTACAAAAAAAAGGACAATATATTCTGAAATATTTTAGGCCCTAACAGGAGATAGCATTTACATGTTTTAAATGGAGCGGTGTGGATGGACGTGTGTGTGTGCCGGTTAATGTGTGTGTGCCGGTGTGAATGGGTGCATGTATGTGAGTTAAAGAGTGAAAGTGTGTGTATATATGAGTGGGTGCAGATAGAGATACCAGGACCCCAACACCACACATGAGATATAACTAACTAATGCAGATAGAGATACCAGGACCCCAACATCACATGAGATATAACTAACTAATGCAGATAGAGATACCAGGACCCAAACACCACATGAGATATAACTAACTAATGCAGATAGAGATACCAGGACCCCAACATCACACATGAGATATAGATATAGATACACTTGAGAATCTATTAAAAAAGACAACCTCTAGAGACTCTCAGTTTGCGGTGTGTGTGTGTGTGGGGGGGGGGGGTATGGGCTGAGAAGTGAAATAAGTCACAATGTATGAATACAATCCACAGCAAGCTCAATTACAGCTGGCCTCAGCCCCCACCCCATCCCTGGCCTACAGTAAAGTTCCTGTTCATTACCCTGGCTTTCCCTGAGAGGCCCAGAGGAGATGCATAGCCTACAGTATACTGCATGTTCATCACCCTGGCTCTCCCTGAGAGGCCCAGAGGAGATGCATAGCCTACAGTATACTGCATGTTCATCACCCTGGCTTTCCCTGAGAGGCCCAGAGGAGATGCATAGCCTACAGTATACTGCATGTTCATCACCCTGGCTCTCCCTGAGAGGCCCAGAGGAGATGCATAGCCCACAGTATACTGCATGTTCATCACCCTGGCTCTCCCTTAGAGGCCCAGAGGAGATGCATAGCCCACAGTATACTGCATGTTCATCACCCTGGCTCTCCCTGAGAGGCCCAGAGGAGATGCATAGCCTACAGTATACTGCATGTTCATCACCCTGGCTCTCCCTGAGAGGCCCAGAGGAGATGCATAGCCCACAGTATACTGCATGTTCATCACCCTGGCTTTCCCTGAGAGGCCCAGAGGAGATGCATAGCCCACAGTATACTGCATGTTCATCACCCTGGCTCTCCCTGAGAGGCCCAGAGGAGATGCATAGCCTACAGTATACTGCATGTTCATTACCCTGGCTCTCCCTGAGAGGCCCAGAGGAGATGCATAGCCTACAGTATACTGCATGTTCATTACCCTGGCTCTCCCTGAGAGGCCCAGAGGAGATGCATAGCCTACAGTATACTGCATGTTCATCACCCTGGCTCTCCCTGAGAGGCCCAGAGGAGATGCATAGCCTACAGTATACTGCATGTTCATCACCCTGGCTCTCCCTGAGAGGCCCAGAGGAGATGCATAGCCTACAGTATACTGCATGTTCATCACCCTGGCTCTCCCTGAGAGGCCCAGAGGAGATGCATAGCCCACAGTATACTGCATGTTCATCACCCTGGCTCTCCCTGAGAGGCCCAGAGGAGATGCATAGCCCACAGTATACTGCATGTTCATCACCCTGGCTCTCCCTGAGAGGCCCAGAGGAGATGCATAGCCCACAGTATACTGCATGTTCATTACCCTGGCTCTCCCTGAGAGGCCCAGAGAATCCTGGAGGAAAGCAAAAACAAATATAGAGTTTAATATGAGAGAAAGACCTCTAGAGGTGACCTGTCGTTAGGACAATTGCTTTTACTCCAATAAGGTAATTTGGATGGAGGAATTGTATTTCATGAGGATGTGTGTGCTAAAGAAACAATGTTATTAGTGGAGCGCTGTTAGCTGGAAGATGTTCCCAGACTGCTACAACCTCTAAGACCTTCTCTGGCTTGGTCAGATCCACCACTTCTCTACAGACCAAGAGAGGAGATGTTGAAGGCACCTAGGAGTGACTGGTCTGGTCTGGTTGGAACCAAAAATGGTTATTTCCAGAATATTCTCCTATGGGGACAATTGAAGAACCCTTTATGGTTCCAGGTAGCACCTTATTTTCTAAGAGTGTACAGCCAAACCTGTTCTCTGAGCCAGCACTCGTAGAGAAAACGAAATGAGACAAGGCCAGCCAGAAGCCACTGTTGACTCATCTCAGCTGCTGTGGGCTGCTCCTAGAATATAGGATGCATATCTAGCGACAGTAATTCAGACTGCTGTATTCTGCCAACCTCACTGTAGGGGGCCCTTGGGTTGAGTTGTACTGAACATGACTTCTGTTTTTAGTCCAATCTTCAAGTGTCATCATACAGTTCAGTTCTATACTGTGTAATTGTGACAGACCGGCTCGATTTGGTATTATGTTGCAAAAAAAAATGTTGTTTTATTTTTTACATTGAATAAAAGTAGAGACTCATGGCTAGAAAATGGTATATCATTGGGAAAAAAATGGCCCTTGAATGTTGTCCTACACCTATTGGAGAGCTCTTCTTTGTCTACACCCATTCAAAATAGTTTCCACCCTCTTACGCCTTAGCACCAGCCATCTCTTTACGGATTCACATGAGGCCATGTACTAAACAGAGTGAGTACGGTGGTGCACTAAACAGCCAAAGATTTCAAGACTAAAAGCTGGTGTATACAACATCTATTGACATGTCTGTATATAAACTCACAACAACATAATTATTTACAAGTTAATGGTGACCTAATTAGAGAATATAGCTTACAAAATAAAATCAGGGCATTCTACCTGAGAATTTTTTTAACTTGGACACTGTCTCGTTGGCCTAACGTTATATCCTAATTTTACTTTGGTGCAGGTCATGTTCTTCACATTTCACTCTCTGGTAAACACACACTATATCAAATAAAATCAAAGTGTATTTGTTACATGCACAGGATACAGAAGGTGTAAACTGTACAGTGACATGGTTACTTGCCTGTTGGAGTCCATTTTTTTTAGACATGTAGGTAGCTGGCTAGCGAAACATTTAAGCATAATACCAACTCATAACGTTCCTACCCTGCATGAATCTGTTGGTAGCTAAAGCTAATGAACTAGCTAGGTTCAATGTTAGCTAGCTAGCTAACATTAGGCTATAAATAGCGATGTAAACAGCTCTGAGATACAAATAATACTACTACACAGATCAAACACGCAACATTACTGTAGCTAGCAAGCCAGAATGCTAACGTCATGTTTAAAATTGCAATGAAAAAACAACTTTCTGACTAAATTAGAAACTTAAAATATGTGACTTGTTTCAGGAAACTAGGCATATGTCGCCTGTCACTACTTCATAGGAGAGCCATTTGAACGTACATTTATTTATTTATCAAAATTTGTTTATCAAAATCTCCTTCAACAATCATGCTCGGCTTCCACCACGCATTCCACTGATTTCAAAACTCGGTCCTCCAGAAAGTGGAGAGCAACACTTCTACTACGTGATATATATATATATTTTTAAAGCAGCGTTAGAAAGGACCACCTACACATACTGAGCAGCTCATGTTATAGACAGAAGCATGCTACATGGCAGACCAATCCTGTCACACCCTGACCATAGTTTGCTTTGTATGTTTCTATGTTTTGTTTGGTCAGGGTGTGATCTGAGTGGGCATTCTATGTTACATGTCTAGTTTGTCTATTTCTATGTTTGGCCTGATATGGCTCTCAATCAGAGGCAGGTGTTAGTCATTGTCTCTGATTGGGAACCATATTTAAGTAGCCTGTTTGGTGTTGGGTTTTGTGGGTGATTGTTCCTGTCTCTGTGTCTGTACCAGTACCAGATAGGGCTGTTTTTGGTTTTCCACATTTATTGTTTTGTAGTGTTCATCTTTTTATATTAAACATGAATAACCACCACGCTGCGTTTTGGTCCACCTCTCCTTCGCCACAAGAAAACCGTTACAAATCCAAGCTCATCTATCGGTATGTCCAGCCATTGACTCAGCCAATCATGGCTAGTGGGAAGGTTCCTTTCATTTTCCGTGGCTAAACAAACTAGGCTCATAATTTAACAATTGTATTCACATGTACAGATGGCATACAAGTGTGTTATCAAGGCCCATGAAAGTTCATATCTTCCAGAAGGCATTTCTGCCCCCAAAACATATTTTGATTGAAGAAAAAACAAACAGTTTATGTTCCAATACCTCTCCTGTAGAGTAGTGACGTGTGACATACTCCCAGGTACCTGAAACATCACAATTGTCCTTTAGTATTATCTGTGAATGAGCATCAAGTTGTGAAACCCCACATCAGTAGTACCAGAAGGAAGGGAGAAGAGAGAGGCTAAGATTTGAGAATGAGGTTATGCCTACATGTTCTTTGCAGGCCTTTAAACACAGAGAGAAAGAATGAAGGGTGTATGTTTGCACTTGGAAAGTCCCGGGTGACATGATGCTACATTCTGTAGGAAGATCAAAGCAGATCCTTTTCAACATTTTGAGGGGTGTGTTTGATTGACAGGCCCGTCTCTAGGAAGTGGCTCGTTCTGAGGGCGGGGTTAGCGCATCATGCACCACCAAATAAGATAGAATTTCATTTGTCACATTCGTCAAATGCAACAGGTCCTTACAGTAAAATTCTTACTTACAAGCCCTTAACCAACAATGCAGTTTTAAGAAAAACAAGTATTAGGTAAAAAATAGATAAGTAAAATAAATAAAAGTAACAAATAATTAAACAGCAGCAGTAAAATAACAGTAGTGAGGCTATATACAGGTGGTACCGGTACAGAGTCAATGTGGAGGCTATATACAGGGGGTACCGGTACAGAGTCAATGTGGAGACTATATACAGGGGTACCGGTACAGAGTCAATGTGGAGGCTATATACAGGGTGTTACGGTACAGAGTCAATGTGGAGGCTATATACAGGGGGTACCGGTACAGAGTCAATGTGGAGGCTATATACAGGTGGTACCGGTACAGAGTCAATGTGGAGGCTATATACAGGGGGTACCGGTACAGAGTCAATGTGGAGGCTATATACAGGGTGTTACGGTACAGAGTCAATGTGGAGGCTATATACAGGTGGTACCGGTACAGAGTCAATGTGGAAGCTATATACAGGGGGTACCGGTACAGAGTCAATGTGGAGGCTATATACAGGTGGTACCGGTACAGAGTCAATGTGGAGGCTATATACAGGGGGTACCGGTACAGAGTCAATGTGGAGGCTATATACAGGGGGTACCGGTACAGAGTTAATGTGGAGGCTATATACAGGGAGGTACCGGTACAGAGTCAATCAACGTGCAGGGGCACTGGTTAGTCGAGGTAAATGAGGTAATATGCACATGTAGGTAGAGTTAGTGACTATGCATAGATAATGAACAGAGAGTAGCAGCAGCGTAAAAGAGGGGGGCAATGCAAATAGTCTGGGTAGCCATTTGATTAGCTGTTCAGGAGTCTTATGGCTTGGGGGTAGAAGCTGTTAAGAAGCCTTTTGGACCTAGACTTTGCACTCCAGTACCTGTAGCGCCTTGCGGTCGGAAGCCGAGCAGTTGCCATACCAGGCAGTGATGCAACCAGTCAGGATGCTCTCGATGGTGCAGCTGTAGAACTTTGAGGATCTGAGAACCCACGCCACATCTTTTCAGTCTCCTGAGGAGAACAGGCTTTCCCTCTTTACGACTGTCTTGGTGTGTTTGGACCATTTTATTTGTTCTACCTTTATTTAACCAGGACAATCCCATTGAGACCCAGTCTCTTTTTCAAGGGGGATCTGGCCAAGAAGGCAGCAACAATCAATACATTACATAATTAAAACACAACAATACAATAAAATCATCCATTCTAAAAAAATAAATTTACATTTACATTTACATTTAAGTCATTTAGCAGACGCTCTTATCCAGAGCGACTTACAAATTGGTGAATTCACCTTCTGACATCCAGTGGAACAGCCACTTTACAATAGTGCATCTAAATCATTTAAGGGGGGGGGTGAGAAGGATTACTTTATCCTATCCTAGGTATTCCTTGAAGAGGTGGGGTTTCAGGTGTCTCCGGAAGGTGGTGATTGACTAAATAAAGCATTTACACTCCTCTGTAACAGAGTCTCACATCAATATTTAAAATTCATTCAGTGGCACTAACATATCTAGATGAAGCAGGGATTGTAGATTATTCCATGTGTCTGGGGCACAAGAAGAGAAGGCAGTCTTGCCTAATACCGTAAATGTCCTGGGGACTTCAGAAGCAACCACCTAGCAGACTGGGTATGGTAACTGCTGGTGGGGAAGGAGACCAGACTACAGAGGTAAAGAGGGAGTTTACCTGCTGGTGGTGAAGGAGACCAGACTACAGTAGTAAAGAGGGAGTTTACCTGCTGGTGGGGAAGGAGACCAGACTACAGAGGTAAAGAGGGAGTTTACCTGCTGGTGGTGAAGGAGACCAGACTACAAAGGTAAAGAGGGAGTTTACCCAAAAGGGCTTTGTAGATGAACACATACAAATGTATCTTTCTGCACATATAAAGTGAGGTCCAACCTACCGTTTGGTACAATGTGCAATGGTGGGTGAGTGACTTGGCATTTGTAATAAAGCACAAGAATGCATGATCAACAGAGTCCAGTCTCTGTAAGACAGAGGAGGATGCATGATAAACAGAGTCCAGTCTCTGTTAGACAGAGGAGGCTGCATGATAAACAGAGTCCAGTCTCTGTAAGACAGAGGAGGCTGCATGATAAACAGAGTCCAGTCTCTGTAAGACAGAGGAGGATGCATGATAAACAGAGTCCAGTCTCTGTAAGACAGAGGAGGATGCATGATAAACAGAGTCCAGTCTCTGTAAGACAGAGGAGGATGCATGATAAACAGAGTCCAGTCTCTGTCAGACAGAGGAGGCTGCATGATAAACAGAGTCCAGTCTCTGTAAGACAGAGGAGGCTGCATGATAAACAGAGTCCAGTCTCTGTAAGACAGAGGAGGCTGCATGATAAACAGAGTCCAGTCTCTGTAAGACAGAGGAGGCTGCATGATAAACAGAGTCCAGTCTCTGTTAGACAGAGGAGGCTGCATGATAAACAGAGTCCAGTCTCTGTAAGACAGAGGAGGCTGCATGATAAACAGAGTCCAGTCTCTGTAAGACAGAGGAGGATGCATGATAAACAGAGTCCAGTCTCTGTTAGACAGAGGAGGCTGCATGATAAACAGAGTCCAGTCTCTGTAAGACAGAGGAGGCTGCATGATAAACAGTCAGAGTCCAGTCTCTGTTAGACAGAGGAGGCTGCATGATAAACAGTCAGAGTCTCTGTTAGACAGAGGAGGCTGCATGATAAACAGAGTCCAGTCTCTGTAAGACAGAGGAGGCTGCATGATAAACAGTCAGAGTCCAGTCTCTGTTAGACAGAGGAGGCTGCATGATAAACAGTCAGAGTCTCTGTTAGACAGAGGAGGCTGCATGATAAACAGTCAGAGTCCAGTCTCTGTAAGACAGAGGAGGCTGCATGATAAACAGTCAGAGTCCAGTCTGTAAGACGGAGGAGGCTGCATGATAAACAGTCAGAGTCCAGTCTGTAAGACGGGGGAGGCTGCATGATAAACAGAGTCTCTGTTAGACAGAGGAGATTGCATGCACATACAAGTCACCATAATCAATTACAGAGAGTAAAGTGGTCCGAACAAGCTTCATTCATTCTTCTAGTGGGAAGCAAGCCTTATTATGGAAATAAAAACCCAATTTCAGTTTAAGGCTTGTCACAAGATTATCCATATGAACTTTAAAGGACAACTTGTCATCCAACCAAATACCTACTTTTTCAATGGATAAGCAGCCAGATGTGACAATGCTAACGTTCTCTGGCTGAGTTTGAGCTTTGGTCTAGGTCATGAATTTAGTTTTTTGTACATACAAGACCAGTGTGAGAACATAAAGGGAGGCCTGCAGTGACTGAAAAGCAGTCTGGAGCTCTTCAACAGCCTGAACCAGAGAAGGAGCACATGAATATATAACTGTATCATCTGCATATAGATGTCATTTTGCTGGTTGCATCCCATTTCCCAAATCATTAATACAAATTGAGAACAACAAAGGAGCTAAAATGGAACCCAGGGACACACCTCTATCAATCTCAAGAAAGCTAGACTTGTGATTGGCAGCATTTTAAACACATTGTGTTCTGTCAGAAAGATAGTGTATATTTGTGAGGGGTATTCGTTCGAATAATGTCCAATGTCTGGGATTCGGTCTGGTAGGTGCATTAATTAATTGAGCGAGATTCAGAGAGTCACACAGTTCTTTAAAGGAGTCCAATACAGATGTAAGCATGTCCCAGTTCAAGTCTATTAAAATAACGAATTCAGAGTCATTTAGCTTGTGCAGGACATCAGAAAGAGAGTTTAGTGCGTCTCCCGAACCAGCCAACTACAGTGATGTGGGAGTCCTTATATACAGCTGAAGTCAGGAGTTTACATACACTTAGGTTGGAGTTATTAAAACTCGTTTTTAATTTTTAAAAATCTTTTTTTACCCCCTTTTCTCCCCAATTTCGTGGTATCCGATTGTTAGTAATTACTATCTTGTCTCATCGCTACATCTCCCGTACGAGCTCAGGAGAGACGAAGGTCGAAAGCCGTGCGTCCTCCGAAACACAACCCAACCAAGCCGCACTGCTTCTTAACACAGCGCGCTTCCAACCCGGAAGCCAGCCGCACCAATGTGTCGGAGGGAACACCGTGCACCTGGCAACCTTGGTTAGCGTGCACTGCGCCCGGCCAGCCACAGGAGTCGCTGGTGCGCGATGAGACAAGGATATCCCTACCGGCCAAACCCTTCCTAACCCGGACGACGCTAGGCCAAATGTGCATCTCCCCACGGACCTCCCGGTCACAGCCGGCTGCGACAGAGCCTGGGCACAAACACAGTCTCTGGTGGCACAGCTAGCGGTGCGATGCAGTGCCCTAGACCACTGCGCCACCCGGGAGGCCCATTAAAACTAGTTTTCAACCAATCCACAAAAATTATTGTTAACCTCTTGAAACTAGGGGGCACTATTTTAGGGGGCACTATTTTTGGAACAATAACATTCCCAAAGTAAAGTGCCTATTTCTCAGGACCAGATGCTAGAATGTGCATATAATTGACAGCTTAGGATAGAAAACACTCTAAAGTTTCCAAAACTGTCAAAATATTGTCTGTGAGTATAACAGAACTGATATTGCAGGCGAAACCCTGAGGAAAATCCAATCAGGAGGTGCCTCTTATTTTGAAACCGTTGTCTTCCTATGCACCCCTATTGGCCATTGAAAGGGATATCAACCAGATTCCGTTTTCTACGTATTCCCTAAGGTGTCTACAGCATTTTGACGTAGTTTCACGCCTTTATGAGCGTAAACGACTACATTGCGTAAGTGGCCAGCTGAGGGCTCTCAGAGTGATTCTTGCGTAAAAGACAGAGGTAGTCATTTTTCCTCTCGCTCCTACTGAAAAGCCAATTGTCCCGGTTGATATATTATCGAATAGATATTTGAAAAACACCTTAAGGATTGATTATAAAAAACGTTTGCCATGTTTCTGTCTATATTGTGGATATAATTTTGATTTTTTTTCCCGCCGTTGTCGTGACCGCTATTTCCGGTGGATTTCTCAACATAACGTGACCAACAAACGGAGGTATTTTGGATGTAAAATAATCTTTATGGAACAAAAGGAACATTTGCTGTCTAACTGGGAGTCTTGTGTGTGAAAACATCCGAAGATCATCAAAGGTAAACGATTAATTTGACTGCTTTTCTGATTTTCGTGACCAAGCTCCCTGCTGCTAGCTGGACATAATGCTATGCTAGGCTATCGATAAACTTACACAAACGCTTGTCTTGCTTTGGCTGTAAAGCATAATTTTGAAATCTGAGATGACAGGGTGATTAAAGGCTAAGCTGTGTTTCACTATATTTCTCTTGTGATTACATGAATATGAATTCTATGAATATGTTTTGACCGTTGCGCTACGCTAATTAGTATAGTTGATGACAATTCTCCCGGATCCGGGATGGGTAGTTCCAAGAGGATTTAACAAACTATAGTTTTGGCAAGTCGGTTAAGGACATCTACTTTGTGCATGACACAAGTCATTTTTCAAACAATTGTTTACAGACAAATTATTTCACTTATAATTCACTAACACAATTCCAGTGGTTCAGAAGTATACATACACTAAGTTGACTGTGCCTTTAAACAGCTTGGAAAATTCCAGAAAATGTGTCATGGCTTTAGAAGCTTCTGATAGGCTAATTGACATAATTTGAGTCAATTGGAGGTGTACCTGTGGATGTATTTCAATGACAGTGCCTTCAAACTCAGTGCCTCTTTGCTTTATATCATGGGAAAATCAAAAGAAATCAGCCAAGACCTCAGAAAAAAAATGGTTGACCTCCACAAGTCTGGTTCATCCTTGAGAGAAATTTCCAAACGGCTGAAGGTACCATGTTCATCTGTACAAACAATAGTGTGCAAGCATAAACACCATGGGACCACACAGCCTTCATACCGCTCAAGAAGGAGACATGTTCTGTCTCCTAGAGATGAACGTACCTTGGTGCAAAAAGTGCAAATCAATCCCAGAACAACAGCAAAGGACCTTGTGAAGATGCTGGAGGAAAAAGGTACAAAAGTATCTATATCCACAGTAAAACAAGTCCTATACTGACATAACCTGAAAGGCCGCTCAGCAAGGAAGAAGCCACTGCTCCAAAACTGCCCAAAAAAAGCCAGACCATAGTTTGCAACTGCACATGGAGACAAAGATTGTACGATTTGGAGAAATGTCCTCTGGTCTGATGAAACAAAAATAGAACTGTTTAGCCATAATGACCATAGTTATGTTTGGAGGATAAAGGGGGAGGCTTGCAAGCCAAAGTTCACCATCCCAACCGTGAAGCACGGGGGTGGCAGCATCATGTTGTGGGGGTGCTTTGCTGCAGGAAGGACTGGTGCACTTCACAAAATAGATGGCATCATGAGGCAGGACAAGTATGTGGGTATATTGAAGCAATATCTCAAGTCATCAGTCAGGAATTTAAAGCTTGGTAGCAAATGGGTCTTCCAAGTGGACAATGACCCCAAGCAAACTTCTAAAGTTGTGGCAAAATGGCTTAAGGACTACAAAGTCAAGATATTGGAGTGGCCATCACAAAGCCCTGACCTCAATCCCATAGAAAATTTGTGGGCAGAACTGTACGAGCAAGGAGGCCTACAAACCTGACTCAGTTACACCAGCTCTGTCAGGAGGAATGGGTCAAACTTCACCCAACTTATTGTGGGAAGCTTGTGGAGGGCTACCCGAAAAGTTTTACCCAATTTAAACAATTTAAAGGCAATGCTACTAAATACAAATTGAGTGTATGTACACTTCTGACCCACTGGGAATGTGATGAAAGAAATCAAATCTGAAAGAAATAATTCTCTACTGTTATTCTGACATTTCACATTCTTAAAATACAGTGGTGATCTTATCTGGCCTAAGACAGGGAATTTACTGGCAAGATGCAGTAGATAGTATAGAGTACAGTATATACATATGAGATGAGTAATGTAGGTTATGTAAACATTATATGAAGTGGCATTGTTTAAAGTGGCTAGTGATACATTACATCAAGATGGCAAGATGCAGTTGATGGTATAGAGTACAGTCTATACATATGAGATGAGTAATGTAGGGTATGTAAACATTATATAAAGTGCAATTGTTTAAAGTGGCTAGTGATACGTTTATTACATCAATTTTTCCATTATTAAAGTGGCTGGAGTATGTTGGCAGCAGCCACTCAATGTTAGTGATGGCTGTTTAACAGTCTGGTGGCCTTGAGATAGAAGTTTTTCAGTCTCTCGGTCCCTGCTTTGATGCACCTGTACTGACCTCGCCTTCTGGATGATAGCGGGGTGAACAGTCAGTGGCTCGGGTGGTTGTTGTTCTTGATGATTTTTTTGTCCTTCCTGTGACATCGGGTGGTGTAGGTGTCCTGGAGGGCAGGTAGTTTGCACCCGGTGATGCGTTGTGCAGACCTCACTATCCTCTGGAGAGCCTTACAGTTATGGGCGGAGCAGTGGCCGTACCAGGCGGTGATACAGTCCGACAGGATGCTCTCGATTGTGCATCTGTAAAAGTTTGTGAGTGTTTTTGGTGACAAGCCGAATTTCTTCAGCCTCCTAAGGATGAAGAGGCGCTGCTGCTCCTTCTTCACCATGCTGTTTGTGTGGTTAGACCATTTCAGTTAGTCCGTGATGTGTACCCTGAGGAACTTAAAACTTTCTACCCTCTCCACTACTGTCCTGTTGATGTGGATAGGGGGTGCTCCCTCCACTGTTTCCTGAAGTCCACAATCATCTCCTTTGTTTTGTTGACGCTGAGTGTGAGGTTATTTTCCTGACACCACACTCCGAGGGCCCTCACCTCCTCCCTGTAGGCCGTCTCGACATTGTTGGTAATCAAGCCTACCACTGTAGTGTCGTCTGCAAACTTGATTGAAAGCATCAGCTCTAGTCTTTAGCTCAGTGCGGATGTTGCCTGTAATCCATGGCTTCTGATTGGGGTATGTACGTACAGTTACTGTGGGGACAAAGTCATCGATGCACTTATTGATGAAGCCAGTGACTGATGGTGTCTACTCCTCAATGCCATCGGAAGAATCCCGGAACATATTCCAGTCTGTGATAGCAAAACAGTCCTGGAGCTTAGCATCTGCTTCCTCTGACAAATTTTTAATAGTCCGAGTCCCTGGTGCTTCCTGATTTAGGTTTTGCTTGTAAACAGGAATCAGGAGGATAGAATTATGGTCAGATTTGCCAAATTGAGGGCGAGGGAGAGCTTTTTATGCGTCTCCGTGTGTGGAGTAAAGGTGGGCTAGAGTTTTTTTCCCTCTGGTTGCACATTTAACACGCTAAAGTCCCCGGCCACTAGGAGCACCACCTCTGGATGAGTGTTTTCCTGTTTGCTTATGGCCGTACATTGAGTGCCGTCTTAGTGCCAGCATCGGTTAGTGGTGGTAAATCGACAGCTACGAAGAATATAGATGAAAACTTTCTTTGTAAATAGTGTGGTCTACAGCTTATCATGAGATACTTCCTTAGATATCGTGCACCAGCTCATGTTTACAAATATACATAGACCGCCACCCCTTGTCTTACCAGAGGCTTCTGTTCTATCCTGCCGATACCGTGTATAATCTGACAGCTATATGTTATTCATTTCGTTGTTCAGCCACGAACTCTTAATAAACTCAATACAGTTTTTAATGTCCTGTTGGCAGGATATACATGCTCGTAGCGCGTCTATTTTATTCTCCAATGATTGTACTTTGACTAATAGGACTGATGACAAAGGCAGATTACCCACTCGCGTCCGTCTCCTTAACCAAAGAAAATCCTTCAATACGAGGTGATTAATCGCTGTCCTGATATCGAGAAGCTCTTTTCGGTCATAAGTGACAGTGGCAGAAACATTATGTACACAATATGTTACAAATAATGCAAAAACACATACAATAGCACCATTGGTTACGGGACTGTAAAAGGGTAGAAACCTCCTCCGGCGAGATTCTGTTCCAAATGAACGTTGAGAGTAAATGGGAACTTTGAGGAAGACTGTGATCGATAGGAGGGAGACTGGCTCTCATTAGACAGAAAGACCTTGAGACGCATCCCAAATGGCACCCTATTCCCTATATCGTGCACTACTTTTAACCAGACCCCTATAGGCCCTGGTCAAAACTAGTGCACTATATAGGAAACAGGGTGCTATTTCAGACAACTCTTTGTTACCAGCAGCTCGGTAAGGAACACTAAGTAAGTCTGTTCTGAGTGGTTCATCTCTGATTGACAGAGACTAGCTCCATTGTGATTTAGTAATGACCTCTGCCCAGATCTAATCTCTTTACATTTCAGAGAAACAATTTTCTTCAATGGAGGCTTCATCTGATTCACATTAGTGGGTAATTCTGAGATTTGAAACGAGCGAGTTTGATCACCCGGTGAACGACCACATCAAACACGGCCAGTATACAATAGAACACAATATTTTTTAAGATCTAGGATCTGGAACATAATGTAGATTCTAGATAATATATGTAAACAAGACTAAAATGCATACCCATCCCTCCATCACTTCCAGTAAGCCCTCCAAGCCTAGGGAGTAAGGTCTCTAGGGAAATAAGAAGGTTTGTTCTCTAGGGACATAGTGAGGTTTGGTCTCAAGGGACATAGGAAGGGTTGTTCTCTAGGGACATAGGAAGGTTTGGTCTCTAGGGACATAGTAAGGTTTGTTCTCTAGGGACATAGGAAGGTTTGTTCTCTAGGGACATATGAAGGTTTGTTCTCTAGGGACATAGTAAGGTTTGTTCTCTAGGGACATAGTAAGGTTTGGTCTCTAGGGACATAGTAAGGTTTGTTCTCTAGGGACATAGTAAGGTTTGTTCTCTAGGGACATAGTAAGGTTTGTTCTCTAGGGACATAGTAAGGATTGGTCTCAAGGGACATAGTAAGGTTTGGTCTCTAGGGACATAGTAAGGTTTGTTCTCTAGGGACATAGTAAGGTTTGTTCTTTAGGGACATAGTACGGTTTGGTCTCTAGGGACATAGTAAGGTTTGCTCCCTAGGGTCATAGTAAGGTTTGTTCTCTAGGGACATAGTAAGGTTTGCTCCCTAGGGTCATAGTAAGGTTTGCTCCCTAGGGTCATAGTAAGGTTTGTTCTCTAGGGACATAGTAAGGTTTGCTCCCTTGGGTCATAGTAAGGTTTGCTCCCTAGGGTCATAGTAAGGTTTGTTCTCTAGGGACATAGTAAGGTTTGCTCCCTAGGGTCATAGTAAGGTTTGCTCCCTAGGGTCATAGTAAGGTTTGTTCTCTAGGGACATAGTAAGGTTTGCTCCCTAGGGTCATAGTAAGGTTTGCTCCCTAGGGTCATAGTAAGGTTTGCTCCCTAGGGTCATAGTAAGGTTTGCTCCCTAGGGTCATAGTAAGGTTTGTTCTCTAGGGACATAGTAAGGTTTGCTCCCTAGGGTCATAGTAAGGTTTGTTCTCTAGGGTCATAGTAAGGTTTGCTCCCTAGGGTCATAGTAAGGTTTGCTCCCTAGGGTCATAGTAAGGTTTGTTCTCTAGGGACATAGTAAGGTTTGCTCCCTAGGGTCATAGTAAGGTTTGTTCTCTAGGGTCATAGTAAGGTTTGCTCCCTAGGGACATAGTAAGGTTTGTTCTCTAGGGTCATAGTAAGGTTTGTTCTCTAGGGTCATAGTAAGGTTTGCTCCCTAGGGACATAGTAAGGTTTGCTCCCTAGGGTCATAGTAAGGTTTGTTCTCTAGGGTCATAGTAAGGTTTGCTCCCTAGGGACATAGTAAGGTTTGCTCCCTCGGGACATAGGAAGGTTTGCTCCCTAGGGACATAGTAAGGTTTGCTCCCTAGGGTCTGTTCAGGCCTCTAAGCCCTCAGCTGGAACCAAATGGCCACTGTCATTCCTCTACTCACGGCCTACACTAATCATATTAACAGCTTGATAATCAATGAGAGAGAGAGAGGGGGAAAGGGAGAGAGAGAATCACCAGAGAATCATCAAAAAAAATAGAGCAAACTAGAATGCTATTTGGCACTAAACAGAGAGTACTGCCACCGTGACTGACCCAAAATTAAGGAAAGCTTGTACCTACTCAGTGAGCATAGCCTTGGTATTGAGAAAGGCCGCCGTAGGCAGACATGGCTCTCAAGAGAAGACAGGCTTATGTGCTCACTGCCCACAAAATGAGGTGGAAACTGAGCTGCACTTCCCAACCTCCTGTCCAATGTATGACCATATTAGAGACACATATTTCCCTCAGATTACACAGATCCACAAAGAATTCCAAAACAAACCCAATTTTGATTAAATCCCATATCTACTGGGTGAAATACCACAGTGTGCCAGCAAGATTTGGGACCTGTTGCCACAAGAAAAGGGCAACCAGTGAAGAACAAACACAATTGTAAATACAACCCATATTTATGATTATTTATTTTCCCTTTTGTACTTTATCTATTTGCACATCGTTACACCACTGTATCTAGACATAAAATGACATTGAAACTTTTGTGAGTGTAATGTTTACTGTTAATTATTTATTGTTTTTTTTTTCACTTTTGTTTATCATGCATTTCACTTGCTTTGGCAATATTAACATATGTTTCCCATGCCAATAAAGCCCCTTAAATTGAGAGAGAGAGAAACAACGAGATCAACAAAGTGAGAAACAACAATGGAATTAATGTATGGAGTGAGGAAGGCAAATACAAACAGAATGGGAAAGTAACAGATACCGAGAGGTCATGATATTGAGTGGGAGAAAGAGGATGTACAGCGTATTCAGCTACTCTGGTAAAAAAAATGATTGATACACCAATTAGCCAACAGCCAATCGTTTGGCAGTACCTCTCCCTAACAACAGTGGAGGAAAAGGAAGTGTCAACCACTGTGAGAGAGGCAGCCAGGGAACCAACCGCCATTATGGCTCTCTAAATAGAGCATGGGGATTGCTTAAAGGAGAATACTGGGATCTTAATATTGAGTCTTGAATATAAACTCCTCCATGGGAACTTAGAGAGGATCATCTAGCTAATACCATGAAGCAGTACAGCACATGGGAAATCACATGCATAATAGCTATAGAGCACTGGGTCAAATTGCTTCCTGTTCCCAGGCACGGGGTCAATTAGCTTCCTGTTCCCAGGCATATTGCTGAGAGGCACGTTACCTCAAACCACTCTGCCTCATTCCATGGAAACTAGATGGCGTACTACCCCAGATGTCATTTCAACTCAAAGAACATTTAAAAAAAGACATGAACACTAGAAGACAAGAAAGACAATCTTCTCCCTTTTTCATTTCGGCTTTGTCAAAACTTTCCGTTCAACAGTACTTTATGATATCCATAAAGACATGAAATACTCGGTTTAAGCACATGATCGATAGTCAGTATTGCTTGAGGTAAACATTGTGTAGGTCAGGGGACTTATGATAAGAGCTAGGGTGGTGGGATAAGTCTCCACAGCACACACACCCTTTTAAATTCATACTCACATGCTCTCACCCACCAACAAACCCACACAGGTTTCCTCTGCTCAGTGCATTTACTAGCCAGTGCTACACACTAGTAAATGGGCAGATAAGAGCATAGAGATGTGTAATTGAGGACATGGCCTGTAAACTCTGCGCTGATAATTATTGTCCATAATACAGTATTATCTCCAGGCTTCTCTCTCTCCCTCTCTCTCATATCGAGGGCGGTGCTGTTGTCATACCAAGCGGTGAGGCAGCCAGTCAAGATGCTCTCAATGGTGCAGCAGTAAAACGTTTTGAGGATCCAAGGATTTCTTTATTTATTAGGATGTTGATGTGGATGGGAGGGTGCTCTCCCCTCTTTTTCCTGTAATCCACTGATCAGCTCCTTGGTCTTACTGATGTTGAGGGAGAGGGTGTTGTCCTGGTGCCACACTGCTAAGTATCTGACCTCCCTGTAGGCTGTCTCATCGCTGTCGGAGATCAGGCCTAACATCGTTGTGTCGTTAGCAAACTTGATAATGGTGTTGGAGTCGTGCATGGCCACACAGTCGTGGGTGAACAGAGAGTACAGAAGGGGGCTAAGCACACACCCCTGAGGTCCCCCCCACCATGTTGAGGGCCAGCATGGCGAAGGGGTTGTTACCTACTGTACCCTCACCACCTGGGGCCGGCCTGTCAGGGTGTCCAGGATCCAGTTGCAAAGGGAGGTGTTCAGTCCCAGGGTCCCCAACTTAGTGATGAGCTTGGAGGGGAGTGGACTATGGTGTATCTTATGTACAACATTCTCACATAGTTATTTCCCTTCTTGTCCAGGTGGGAGAGACCAGTGTGAAGACACTTGCCAGCTGGTTTGCACATGCTTCGAGAATGTGCCCTGGTCTTTAATCTGTTGGCCTTGCGACTGTTATCCTGTTTAAAAGTTTTACTCATATCGGCCATGGACAGCGAGATCACAGGGGTCACCTGGAGGTCATAGCAGGCTTTATTGTATGCGTCCATATTCGTGTCCCGTTTATGGCAAACGGTACCTCTCGAACCGGTACCTCTCGAACCGGTACCTCTCGAACCCAGGCTCGCGACCTGATTCAATCCGGCCCGCTGAATCATGCTCAGATCACAAAAAGAATTTGCGATAGTAAAGTTTTGGAAAACCTGTTTGTTATTCAAATTAGAAGCACAATGAATACTCACCTTTGTGTAATTATTTAATAACTCCAACCTCTTTTATTCGTTTACATTTATTTTGAAGGCACATATAAATAACTGCATGAGGACAGATAGTGACTGGTATGCTGACACACACGTCACAGTTACAAACAATAGCTACCTAGAAATTGCGCAAAAAATGTGTTTTTCAAAGATTTCAAAGAAAAGGAAAGTAGACAATGAATGTAGGGTGTTCTAGCAAGACTGGACATCAAAATATGCATTTATTGAGGTATCAGGGAAAGCTGTGTGCTTAGTGAGCAAAGACAGCATCGCTGTCTTGAAAGACTAAAACGTGTCCCGACACTTCCAGACGAAGCAGAGAAATATAGTAACATGTCTTCTGAACAGAGGGCAAGTGCATCGATAGAGTTGCTTTCTCAGGTGCAAAAGCAGCAAGGACTTTTCACAGAAATGCATTCAGCAAATGACAGAATTGTAAGAGCTCGCTATGTACTCTCCCACAAAATTGCTAAACATAGCAAGCCATTCGTTGAGGGTGAATTCATTAAAGAATGCTTAATTGACTCTGCCGCAACACTGACAAGAAAGTGCTGTTTGAAAATGTTTCCCTGTCAAGACGAAGAGGGAGAAGGCGTGTTGAGGACATCGCATGGCACAACAGCTGAAGGACAAGGTAAAAGATTTCCCCTATTTCTCCTTGGCCCTGGATGAGAGCAGTGAGACACGTTACACAGCACAGTTGTTGATATTCCTACAAGGCATAACCCCAGACTTTGAAATGACAGAAAAGCTTGCTTCAGTGTACTCACTGAAGAGCACAACCACAGGGAAATATTTATTGGAGGAGGTTAATAAGTGTGTGGCAAAGCTGGGACTGAGTTTTGAATAGTTATCGAGTATGACTGCTGATGGGTGCCCAAACTTGACAGGAAAAAATGTTGGCCTTTTGAAAAGGATACAAGATCAAGTACTGAGCTGAACCCAGATCAGAAAATGATTTTCCTGCACTGCATTATTCATCAGGAGGTGCTGAATGAGAGGAGAGGAGAGGAGGAGGGTGGAGAGGAGAGGAGGAGAGGGTGGAGAGAAGAGGAGGAGAGGGTGGAGAGGAGAGGAGGAGAGGGAAGAGAGGAGAGGAGGAGAGGGAGGAGAGGAGAGGAGGAGAGGGAGGAGAGGAGAGGAGGAGAGGGAGGAGAGGAGGAGAGGGTGGAGAGGAGAGGAGGAGAGGGAGGAGAGGAGGAGAGGGAGGAGGGAGAGGAGGAGAGGGAGGAGAGGAGAGGAGGAGAGGGAGGAGAGGAGAGGAGGAGAGGGTGGAGAGGAGAGGAGGAGAGGGAGGAGAGGAGAGGAGGAGAGGGAGGAGAGGGAGGAGAGGAGAGGAGGAGAGGGAGGAGAGGGAGGAGAGGAGAGGAGGAGAGGGAGGAGAGGGAGGAGAGGAGAGGGAGGAGAGGAGAGGAGGAGAGGGATGAAAAGAGGGCTGGAAATGAGCCATGTGGATACAGTCACTAAAGTGGTAAACTTCATAAGAGCAAAATCTTTAAACCACCGGCAGTTTGTCTCACTGTTGGAACAGACAGAGTCGGGTCATGCAGATCTCCCCTAACACACAAAGGTGAGATGGCTGAGTTTGGGGAAGGTGCTTAAAAGTGTGTGGGACCTGAAGTTGGAGATTGTTGAGTTTTAGCAAATGAAAGGAAAATATGTGGATTTCCCTCAACTACAAGATAAGGAATGTTTGGCTGATTTTGTCGTCACCGTGGACATCATGGCCTCATGAATGAACTGAACTCCAAACTACAAGGGAAGGGCCTTTTTGCACATCAGATGTAAAGCCTTGTCAAAGCCGTCAAGGGAAAATTACTCCTCCTGATCCGTCAACTAGAAGCCAACGATCTCACCCACCTTCCGACACTACTAGTCTGTTCCCTATCAGATGACCAGCGGGAGAATTATCCATCGCTGCTGTGTGCTTTGAACGCTGAGTTTTCACGTCGTTTGGAAGATTTCAAAGCATTGGAAAATGACATGCTGTTGGTTTCCTCTCCTTTCACCTTCAATGTGGATAACGCTCCGACTGACCTGCAATTTGAGGTTATCGATCTTCAGTCTGATGCAGTGATTGGAAAACTATTCAAAACAATGTCACTGACGAGGCTCTATGCATCTCTCAATGAACAAAACTTTCCAAAGATTAGGAGTCATGCTCAGAAGATGTTTGGGTCAACCTATGTACAGTATGTGAACAGACATTTTCAGTGATGAAAGATAGCAAGTCAAGGCACAGATCATCTCTTACTGACTCTCACCTCTCAGCAATCCTGCACATAGTGACGTCAAAATCTATACCTGACTTCTCTGCTCTAGTCAATGTCCATCAGACTTCACTGCTCTAGTCAATGCCCATCAGAGACTTCACTGCTCTAGTCAAAGCCCACCAGAGACTTCACTGCTCTAGTCAAAGCCCATCAGAGACTTCACTGCTTAAGTCAATGACCACCAGAGACTTCACTGCTCTAGTCAAAGCCCATCAGAGACTTCACTGCTCTAGTCAAAGCCCATCAGAGACTTCACTGCTCTAGTCAATGCCCATCAGAGACTTCACTGCTCTAGTCAATGCCCATCAGAGACTTCACTGCTCTAGTCAATGCCCATCAGAGACTTCACTGCTCTAGTCAATGCCCATCAGAGACTTCACTCCTCTAGTCAATGCCCATCAGAGACTTCACTGCTCTAGTCAATGCCCATCAGAGACTTTACTGCTCTAGTCAATGCCCATCAGATACTTCTCTGCTCTAGTCAATGCCCATCAGAGACTTCACTGCTCTAGTCAATGCCCATCAGAAACTTCACTGCTCTAGTCAATGCCCATCAGAGACTTCACTGCTCTAGTCAATGCCCATCAGAGACTTCACTGCTCTAGTCAAAGCCCATCAGAGACTTCACTGCTCTCGTCAATGCCCATCAGAGACTTCACTGCTCTAGTCAATGCCCAACAGATACTTCACTCCTCACACTGATTGAGTAGTTTAAATGTAATGTTGAGCTCTCTCTTTTCTTGTGTTTTTGTACATACCTGTTAACAAGAGTTCTGTCCGTGGTGCTGAATGCACAGTGTACTTTTCCCTCCGTGTAGTTCATTGTTTAATAATGAAAATACCTCCCAAAAGCAGAACATGAATGTGGTTTATTTTTGTGCATGTTAAAAAAGTGAAATTAGTAGCAAATCAGGATGTGATTTACAGTAGATATATCTGTCAACACATGATGTATAATCCTGTAAAATGTTTCTGTCCCGCGACGGCAAAATATATTTTAATGTGGCCCTCCATGGAAAATAATTGCCCAGGCCTACTTTAGCAATTGCCCAGTGGGGATATTACCTGTAATCCATGGTTTTTGGTTTGGATACATTCTTATAGTCACTGTGTGGACGACTTTGTCTACGCACTTATTGATGAGGCCCGTGACTGATGTGGTAAACTCCTCAATGCTATCAGATGAATCCCGGAACATATCCTAGTCTGTACTAGTAAAACAGTCATGTAGTCTTGTTTCAAAGGACCACTTCTGTAATGAGCGTGTCATTAGTACTTCCTGTTTGAGCTATTGTTTGTAAACAGGAAGCAGGAGAATAGAGTCTTGGTAAGATTTGCCAAAGGGAGCACCTTGTATGTGTTTCTGCGTGTAGAATAAAAGTTTTGTCTAGAGTTCTTAACACCATTAGTGGCTCAGGAGACGTGATGGTAAAAGTGAGGTAGAACTGTGTTAAGTCTCCCCACATTAAAGTCTCCACCCACCAGAAAAGCTGCCTGTGAGTGAGTGGTTTCTTGTTTGTTTCTGACCCCGTACAGTTCATTGAGTGCCAAAGTGGTGTTGGCTTGTGGAGGGATGTAGACAACTGTGATAACTACAAAAAAAGAACTCTCTTGGTAGATAAAAGAGTCTGCCAGTTGTTGTTTATAAAGAGGCACACTCCCCTTTGGACTTGCGTGATCGTGCTGCTGCATGGAGAAACCACTACGTACATAAAGACCTCCATGCCACCTCTCTGCAAGGCAGTTAATATTGCAACTTTTCAAATCTGTCTGATAGGAGACTCTTGAACAAAGCTCATCCATCTTATTCTCCAGTGACTGAACATTTTCCTGTAGAATGGAGAGGAGTGCCGGTCGGGTTTTCTCTTCGTCTCAATCTCACCAGGATGCCGACAACATCTATCGCGTCGACGACTGAATATTTTTGGTAGCCCTTGAAACAAAGGACTGGGGTGCGGTATGAACAAGAGAACAGCTGAGTCGGAGTTGAATTCGGATTTTAAATAAAAATGGAGGTCAGTAACCGTCGATCTGATGTCCGGAAGTGCTTGGCGGTCAAATGTGACAATAATAAAGATAAACTAAATAGCAATTGGGTTGGAACGCGTAAGATAGATTTTGCTTAATATAAATTAGACTATAACCCAGCTCTAATGTATTGGACTCAAATATGATACTCCATGAAATGTGTACAACCAACAGAATACTGCACATTATGACAGCTGTAGGAAGCATTTGTCAAATACTGCATCGGAATTGACGCGTTCATGTCTATCCGACAAGGCTCTGCCTGAGGGAGATTGAACATAAATGCTATTCTTTAACTGGGCTTTTGTGCCGCTATTCCATTAGAGGTCATCTGCTATCTCCTCGCCACCGTGTCCCAGGTCCAGGAAAGCAGTGAATGGAAAGGAAATGAGTGGGAGAGAGATAACGTGCTAACCACAAAGTCCCTCGCCCATAAAGTACACACAACACATTCCTTAACCGTGAACAGCTCGGGATTGCTTTGTTATTCAGAAAGAAATATCATTATCTTCAAAAGCCAACCAAATTAAATGTAGGGGTTACACTAAACTCATCTGGCTTTTGATTTCAGCAACTGAAAAGACTATATATTAAAATGTATTTTATCAAGACCTGACAGGCACAGTGGGGAGTTATAGAATTTAATGTTAATATGGATGGAGGAAAAGATTCCCCCTGACCACACATACCCACGCACACACACACACACACACACACACACACACACACACACACACACACACACACACACACACACACACACACACACACACACACACACACACACACACACACACACACACACACACACACACACACACACACACACACACACACACACACACACACACAGCCTGAGGTGAAAGGTAACTCGCGCTCACTGGGCTTATTCCAGAAATGGATGGTGAATCAGCACAGCACAGCTCTGGAATACTAAATGCAACCACATCCTCATCCTAATACAGCCTCATCTGTATCAGTCTACCAGGAAGCTGCAGTAGGAAAGCAGGGGATTAGGACCCTTCCATGGCTCTGTGAATCAGTAACAACCTCCAACACAACCCATCCCGGCCTGAAACAGCGGTTTCAAAAAGAATGGGGAAGATTACAGAAGTGTTTTCTGAGAGGAAGAATGTGTTAGGATGTGACCCATTTCAGGAAACCAGGCATATGCCACGGGTCACTACTTGACAGGAGAGCCATTTGAACGTAAACTCCCCCCCCCCATCAAAATATGTTTTGGGGGCAGAAATGCCTTCTGGAACATGTGAACTTTCATGTGCCTTATTAACAAACGTATACGCCATCTGTAAATACAAAATATAATTGTTGAATTACGAGCCTTGTTGGTTTAGCCACAGAAAAAGTCAGCAACCTTCCCGCTAGCCATGATTGGCTGAGATAATGAGTGGGCTGGACATGCCGAGTGTAACGATTCTCGTCCTCCTCTTCTGAGGATTAGTAAGAAGGATCGGAGGACCAATGTGCAGCGTGGTAAGTGTCCATATTGTATTTATTATATGAACACAAAACAAAAACAACGAGAACGAAACGAAACAGTCCTGAACAGTGAAATACAAAACACAGAACAGGAAATAATCACCCACCCAACACAGGTGAAAAAAGGCTACCTAAGTATGATTCTCAATCAGAGACAACTAACGACACCTGCCTCTGACTGAGAACCATACCAGGCCAAAAACGCAAAACACAACATAGAAAAACGAACATAGACAACCCAACCAACTCACACCCTGACCATACTAAAACAAAGACATAATAAAAGAACTACGGCAGAACGTGACACCGAGAGATGAGTTCGGATTGGTCTGCCATATAGCACGCTTCTGTCTATAATATGAGCTCGTCAGTATGTGTAGGGAATCCTTACTAACCACAGCTTTAAAAATATATATATATTGCTTAGTAGAACTGTGTAAGTGTTGCTCTCCACTTTCTGGAGGACCGAGTTTTGAAATCAGTGGAATTAGAGTATGACAGCTAAGGAGATGGCTAAAAAACACCTGTCTCCAGATTACATCTTCAAACTAAGGGCAACCATGGCATCCGTGACAGGGAGAAGCGTCCATCCATGATGTAAGATAGACTAGCTAGCTAGTTATAGCCTAATGTTAGCTCATGCAGGGTAGTAACGTCATGAGTTGGGATTATTGTTCATTGTTTAGCTAGCTAGCTACATGTCTTAACAAAAGACACCACTGTCAAACTAACCATTTCAATAGAACATCACTGCAACAACTGTTGATAGATGGAGCTGGTAAATTCGCTCTGGCTATCTACTCCGATTTCAGAGCACTCTGATCTCAGTCTGGCAGAGCGCAGAATAACAGACAAATTTACAAACGCTCAACACCGGTTGAATATGGCCAGTGTCAGAAAACATTGGCAAAAAAGCGTAAATTGTTGCCAGCAGCACATTCTAGATGACATAAAAACAGCCTAACCAGCTCTGCTAGGGCGAGTAAAATGGTCCGTGAGTCTGGAAGTAGCTAGCCAATGTTAGCCAGTTAGCTTGGGTGATTGATTGCTGTTGTTAAGACAGAACACTCGGATCAACCCATGAAGAGATGGGTGGGGCTAAAGCTTAAGAGTGTGTGAATGATGCTGAATGGGTGTAGACAAAGAAGTAGGTATCAAATCAAATCCAATTGTATTTGTCACATACAAATGGTTAGCAGATGTTAATGCGAGTGTAGCGAAATGTGTGTGCTTCTAGTTCCAACAATGCAGTAATATCTAACAAGTAATAAAAAAAATCACAACTACCTTATACACACAAATGTAAGGGATGAATAAGAATATGTACATATAAATACCTGTACAGTATATGGATGAGCGATGGCCGAACGGCATAGGCAAGATGCAGTAGATGGTATAGAACAGTAAATACATATGAGATGAGTAACGTAGGATATGTAAACATTATTAAAGTGACGTTATTCAAGGTGACTAGTGATATCTTTATTAAGTCCATTTATTAAAGTGTCCAGAGACTTGAGTCTGTTTGTTGACAGCAGCCTCTCTATGTTAGCGATGGCTGTTTAACAGTCTGATGGACTTGAGATTGAAGCTGTTTTTCAGTCTCTCGGTCCCAGCTTTGATGCACCTGTACTGACCTCGCCTTCTGGATGATATTGGGGTGAACAGGCAGTGGCTCGGGTGGTTGTTGTCCTTGATGATCTTTTTGGCCTTGTCGGTGTCCTGGAGGGCAGGTAGTTTGCCCCCGGTGATGCGTTGTGCAGACCGCACCACCCCCTGGAGAGCCTTGCGGTTGAGGGCGGTACAGTTGCCGTACCAGGCGGTGATACAGCCCGAAAGGATGCTCTCGATTGTGTGTGAGTGTTTTAGGTGACAAGCCACATTTCTTCAGCCTCCTGAGGTTGAAGAGGCGCTGTTGCTGTTGCGCCTTCTTCACCACGCTGTCTGTGTGGGTGGACCATTTCAGTTTGTCCGTGATGTGTACGCCGAGGAACTTTCCACCTTCTCCACTAAGTCCCGTCGATGTGGAGGGGGGTGCTCCCTCTGCTGTTTTCGGAAGTCCACGATCATCTCATTTGTTTTGTTGACGTTGAGGGAGAGGTTATTTTCCTGACACCACACTCCGAGGGCCCTCACCTCCTCCCTGTAGGCCGTCTCGTCGTTGTTGGTAATCAAGCCTACCACAGTAGTGTCGTCTGCAAACTTCATGATTGAGTTGGAATTGTGCATGGCCACGCAGTCATGGGTGAAAATGGAGCACAGGAGAGGGCTGAGAACACACCCTTGTGGGGCCCCAGTGTTGGGATAGGGCAGTATGATTGCATAGTCAGTGGACCTATTGGGGCGGTAAGAAAATTGGAGTGGGTCTAGGGTATCACATAGGGTGGAGGTGATATGCTCCTTGATATGCTCCTCTCAAAGCACTTCATGGTGACAGAAGTGAGTGCAATGGGACGATATTCATTTAGTTCAGTTACCTTAGCTTTCTTGGGAACAGGAACAGTGGTGACCATCTTGAAGAATGTTGGGACAACAGACTGGGATAGGGATTGATTGAATATGTACGTAAACACACCAGCCAGCAGGTCTGCGCATGCTCTGAGGACACGGCTAGGGATGCCATCTCGGCCGGCAGCCTTGCGAGGGTTAACATGTTTAATGTCTCACTCACGTCGGCCACAGAGAAGGAGAGCCCACAGGCTTTGGTAGCGGGCCATGTCAGTGGCACTGTATTGTTCTCAAGCGAGCAAAGAAGTTGTTTAACTTGTCTGGGAGCAAGACATCGATATCTGCGATGGGCTGGTTTTCTTTTTGTAATCCGTGATTGACTGTAGACCCTGCAACATATGTATTGTGTTTGAGCCTTTGAAATCCGACTACTTTGTCTCTATACTGACGCTTTGCTTGTTTGATTAACTTGTGGAGGGAATAGCTGCACTGTTTGTATTTGGTCATGTTTCCAGTCGCCTTGCCATGATTAAAACATCTTATGGATCAGTGGGATGCTACCATCCCAACTCGACAACTTTCGGTGAAATTGCAGAGCGCCAAATTCAAAGTAAATGGGTATAAATATTTAACTTTCATGAAATCACAAGTGCAATACATCAAAATAAAGCTTAACTTGTTGTTAATCCAGCCACCGTCTGAGGCTTTACCGTGAAAGAAAACCATGTGATTATCTGAGGACAGCGCTCAGCTCACAAAAAATTACAAACAGTTAGCAGCCAAGTAGATTAGTCACAAAAGTCAGAAATTGCAATGAAATTAATCACTTACCTTTGATGAACTTCGTATGGTTGCACTCACAAGACTCCCAGTCACACAATAAATGTTTGTTTTGTTCGATAAAGTCCCTCTTTATATCCAAAAACCTAAATTTTGTTCAGTAATCACAAGAGGCAGAGAAAATTCCAAATAGTATCTGTAAAGTTTGTAGAAACATGTCAAATTATGTTTAAAATCAATCATCGGGTTGTTTTTAGCCTAAATAATCGATAATATTGCAACCGGACAATAGCGTTGTCAATATAAAAGAAAAACTAGAATGGCGCACTCTCGGTCGTGCGCAGCAAAGAGCTCTGGGGATTCTCTGTGGTCAGAATAAAAACAATGTCTAAAGACTGTTCACAACTAGTGGAAGCCATAGGGAACGGAATCTGGGTCCAATCCCTTTAAATGGTGGATAGGCTTTCATATTTCAAAATAATAGCACTTCCTGGATGGATTTTCCTCAGGTTTTTGCCTGACATATCAGTTATGTTATACTCACAGACATTATGTCAACAGTTTTGGAAACTTCAGAGTGTTTTCTATCCAAATCTACCAAGTATATACATATCCTAGCTTCTGGGCCTGAGTAGCAGGCAGTTTACTTTTGGCACACTTTTCATCCAAAATTCCGAATGCCTATCCTAAAAAAGTTAAAAGTTTTGCGTGAATGCTGCCATTAATGCAGGGTTTCTGGTTAGGAAATGTTTTAATAGTCACAGTGGGTACACAATCTCCGATGCACTTGCTAATAAACTCACTCACGTAAATATCAATGGTGTTGTCTGAGGCTACTGGAACATATCCCAGTCCATGTGATCGAAGCAATACTGAAGCTTGGAATCCGATTGGTCAGACCAGCGTTGGACAAACCTGAGCATGGGCGTTTCCTGTTTAAGTTTCTGTCTATAGGCTGAGAGCAACAAAATGGAGTTATGGTCAGATTTCCCAAAGGCAGGGCGGGGGAGGGCTTTGTATGCATCGCGGAAGTTAAGAGTAGCATTGCTCCAGAATGCTAGCAGCCCGTGTTGTGCATTCGATATGCCGACAAAATTTAGGAAGTCATGTTCTCAGGTTATCTTTGCTAAAATCCCCAGCTACAATAAATGCAACCTCAGGATGTATGGTTTCCAGTTTACATAGTCCAGTTAATTTTCTTTTTAGGGCCGACGAGGTATATGCTTGGGGGGGGGGGGATCTACACAGCTGTGACTATAATCGAAGATAATTCTCTTGGAAGATAATGCATTTGTTTGTAATAAATTCTAGGTCATGTGAACAAAATTACTTATGTTGCTGTATGTTGTTGTGATTACACCATGAGTCGTTAATCATAAGGCATACACCCCCGCCCTTCTTCTTACCAGGACGATGTTGGTTTCTGTCGGCGCGATGCATGAGGAAACCAGGTGGCTGTACCGACTCTGACAACATATCCCGAGTGAGCCATGTTTCCATGAAATAGAGAATGTTACAATCTCTGATGTCTCTCTAGAAGGCAAATCGTTCCCTAATTTCATCCACCTTGTTATCTAGAGATTGGACATTGGCGAGTAATGTGCTCGGAAGCGGTGGATGGTGTGTTCGCCTTCTGAGTCTGACCAGTAGGCCGCTCCGTCTGCCTCTCCTGTGGCGACAGGATCCCATGTCCAGGGTGGAGGTCCCGAACAAAGGATCCGCTTCTGGAAATACGTATTCCTGGTTGTAATGTTGGTAAGTTGTCATCGCTTTTATATCCAATAGTTCTTCCTGGCTGTATGTAATAATACTTGAGATTTCCTGGGCTAATAATGTAATAAATAATACATGAAATAACAAATAAAAAAACAAATAACTGCATTGTTTCCTAAGGACCTGATGCGAGGCGACCATCTCTGTCAGCGCCATCTTGTCCATCCAAAACATTCAAAGGCCATTTTCATCAAAAGCGAGGTTACGAGTTTATCAAATTTCAAAGCTGAATTACTTTCCCGTTGTTCCTCAAATGCCGTGTATGATATACCATTTTGTAGCTCTGAGTCTGTGCTTTTATTCAATGTAAAGTGCACAATTTCAAATTTTGCTACATAAGACAGAAACAAGGTGGTCGATCGTGTATGCTAAGCTAAGCTAAATGAGTTACAGTGTGTAATGGCAGTGTTTGAGTCTATCGGGTTGGTGTTGGCTTGTATGGAGGACATTATGCATGCATGGCTCTATAAGGGGAGACAGTTTGTTGAGCCAAATGAGTTCAGCTCACCAGTGGGACTGACTGAATGAGAGTATTGGAGCCATAGGGGGACTGAATGAGAGTATTGGCGCTATAGTGGGACTGACAGAATGAGAGTATTGGAGCTATAGTGGGACTTACTGAATGAGAGTATTGGAGCTATAGTGGGACTGACTGAATGACAGTATTGGAGCTTTAGTGGGACTGACTGAATGAGAGTATTGATAGAGATACAAAACAACTTAACAATACTGGGTTTTATTTAGTTATGTGGGTAGAGCACCTGTAGAACTGAAGGGACTCACCCTGTTCTGGGTCGTACTCCTCCACCGTGCTGACGAAGTGAGGTCTGGAGTAGAAGTTATGGGGGCAGGGCTGCTGGAGCCCTCCTAGACTGAAGAAGCCCCGCTCGGTGGCAGCACAGCAGGCGAAGGCTCGGCGGCTGGGGATACAGGGGTAATGCGTCCAACTCTTCATTTCCAGGTCAAAGGCCTCGAAGGCTGTGACAGGAAGCTTTCCCTGACGCCCACCTGCCAAGGAGGAGAGGAGAGGAAGGAGTGGAAGGAGAGGAGGGTGAGATGGTCAAAGGGAGTGGGCAGCAGGGCATGAGAGAGAGGGAATGACAGAGAGGGAGAGATGAAAGGTCAGAATGGGTGGGAGGGATGAGAGGAGATGTGAAGAGAGAGAGAAACAGTTAGAAAAAAGGAATAAGTGTTGGCACTCTAAAAATGAGGGGATCAACAAAGGGTTCTTCAAAGATCTTTGAAGAACCTTCGGGTTCTTGGCACTGAAAATGGCCCGCAAAAAGGTTCTTCCAAGAACCCCATAGGAGGTGGGGTTCATCGAGGAACGTCCTTAGTTGGTGAGGGTTCTTGCAGGACCCTAACCGCCCATCTGAAACATTTGGATTTGAAAGGACAGCAGGCACAGGCACTTAACTGAAAAATGTAAAGATCTCAACTTAAGGTTTGTCCCTATTATGATCGAAATGGTTTTCTGATGACACCATCTATCTATTCATATTTGTGTAAATCTGTCTAAAACAGAAAATGGACACAACTCAATGGAAATCATTCAACAAAGAGGTAAGACTATATACTGTAGGCTATAATAATATGTTAAAGGCTGCCTGAACTGCACACTTGTTTGTCTGTCTGCAGGTATCCAGACAAGGAGGCAAACAAAGTTACGTCAGTAGGTATTGGTATGTTATGGAGATCACATGAACCATCCTCCTCCCTTACCTTGTCAATGAAAATCCCACAGGCCTCTACATTATGGACCAGGTATGTGTATGAAGACCATTACCAAAACAGGTTTTTCATTCACCACAAAAACCAAGGTATGAATTCTGTCGTGTGCATCTTTGGTTAAACATCTGTATAATTACTTACATTTTTGGGATTCACAGACATCACTCGCCCTACACCTCTGATGAATATAAGAGGAAACCTGTTCGATCACCATGCACTGCTAAATCATTCTGGCTATGAATACGGAGAACATCAACTCATTAACATCAACAGGCCAGAGGATGTACCCATTGGACTTGGGGCTCTGCTGGGAGTTTGGCCGGTAGGGATGTCCTTGTCTCATTGCGCAATAGCAACTCCTGTGGCAGGCCGGGCGCAAGGCGCGCTAACCAGGTCGCCAGGTTAGCCAGGTGTTTCCTCTGACATATTGGTGCGGGTGGCTTCCAGGTTAGGATGTGAGCTGTGTTAAGAAGCAGTGCGGCTTGGTTGGGTTGTGTATCGGAGGACGCGTGGCTTTCGACCAATTGGAAACCACGAAATTGGTGAGCAAAAGCGGGGTTAAATAAAAACATTTTTTTTTAAATGGAACCCTTAAAGGTTCTTTGAGGATCCATTAAAATAGGTTCTTTGAAAAACTTATAGGGAGGGGTTCCCCAACAGTTTCAATTTGAAGAACCCCTAAAGGAAACTCCAGGAACCTTTTCTTTTTAGAGCGGATGGTTTGAAATGGTGTCCCCTTTATTAGCAATGCTGATTCCACATCTGTTAGGAGCAGCCGAATATCCTCGGGTGTGTTCTCAAATATAAGCTTGGCACATGGCCCAGTGAACATGCAGTACATCCAGCGATAAATATGTGTGTATTCTGTCTCGTTCCATTGGTTTCTCCCTTTCCAACCTCTCTGGTCCTCTCTCTCTCCCTCTGTGAATAGAGCCCCAGGCTTTCTCTCCTCCAACTCTATCCAGCACACATGACAGCTACCCAGAGAGAGAGAGAGAGAGAGCGAGTGAGAGAGACAGAGAGAGACAGAGTGCCAGAGAGAGAGAGAGAGAGACAGAGACACAGAGACAGAGAGAGAGAGAGAGAGACAGAGAGAGAGTGAGAGAGTGTGTGAGAGAGAGAGAGAGAGAGAGAGAGAGAGAGAGAGAGAGAGAGAGAGAGAGAGAGAAAGATAGGAAGAGAGAGTGAGTGAGTATGTGTGTTAGTTTGTGTGTGTGTGTGTGTGTGTGTGTGTGTGTGTGTGTGTGTGTGTGTGTGTGTGTGTGTGTGTGTGTGTGTGTGTGTGTGTGTGTGTGTGTGTGTGCACCCTTGCGTGTGAGAGTGTGTGAGTACTGTTGTGTATTACACTTGGGGCCTGGCTGACAGTGTGTATCGTAAAGATTATACAGCCTGTCAGTCTCTCTGCTGTTGGACCTGCAGCCAGTGGAAAAGGTCTCTATTGAAACTGGAATAAAGTTTCTATCCATGTTTGAGTAGACAGTGTCTGCAGTGCAGCACGTCAGTGTCAAGTGTTTGATCAGCCTGGACATAGTGACAGTGATCCCACTGTGATCACACGCTGATTGCTGACACCGACACTCAGCCTGGTGTACTTCAGGTGATATTCATCAGGTTATATTCATGAACATCACCTGTCATGAGAGCCAAACATAGATAGAAACTTTCTTAAACTGTATTTCTTTAACTGCATTGAGAGAGAGAATGAGAGAGAGAGAGAGAGAGAGAGAGAGACAGAGAGAGAGAGAGACAGAGAGACAGAGAGACAGAGAGAGACATAGAGGGAGAGAGAGACAGAGGGAGAGAGAGAGCAAGAGAGAGAGGTGGAGAGAGAGGTGGAGAGAGAGACAGAGAGACAGAGAGACAGAGAGAGACATAGAGGGAGAGAGAGACAGAGAGGGAGAGAGAGAGTGAGAGAGAGAGGTGGAGAGAGATGTGGAGAGAGAGAGAGAGAAACAGGCGTTTTGAAATTGAGCAGCCTCTGCTGAATAAATATTGAAATGTACATGGTTTTTAGAGTGAAGTACATAGAAAAAAGCAAAAGAAAACTGCAAGACTGAATAGGAGAGAAAACGAGCAACAAACCAAGAAGATAGGCTTTTGAAAAAGTAACTATTTTTCATAAAATTGTACAGTTAGCTAGCTGAATTGTTTACCAGTTACTAAGCAGTTGCTAGGGACTCTCCTGGAAGAAGCTAGCTAGCTAACAAATAATAACAAAAAATATCTAGTTAACAGAAGAAAAGAAAGACAAATGAAGGACAGAAGAAAAAGGACAACAAAGTGAAACAGTCCGCTAAAGACACAAGAGACAATAATACAAGAAACAACTCTTCTATTGCAACATTGTAGCAAACATCACCAGCATTGCTATTGAAATTGTTTACCCACCAGACATCCAAACAGAGAAACCTAAGAAAAGTTTCAAAGGTTTGTTGATGGGACAGAACCATGAATGCCTGTTTGCAGATCTTACCAGTTACAAAACAAGAGCAAATTTAATTTTAAATACCAATCGAGGGAACATATGGAAAAAGGTTATTTGCAAGCATTTCCCTTTCTCAAAAAAGAGGGGCATCAGCCAAGGATGTCAGATCAGCATTTTTGAAGAAGCTGACCAGAGCAACACATATCAAACAGTAAACTTATATAATAATGGAACTGTATTGATACAAGGCAATGATTCCAGGCTTTTGAGAATAGGTTTGCTACCCTAAAAGCAGAAGCTGAAATCATCTCAGAAACTGAGGAAAAAGTCAAGGAGGGAGATGGAGAAAAGCAGATCCCAACGGTCTCTGTGACCCAGCAGGAAGCCCTCAATGTCCCTCTACCTACCTCACCTGCAGCGGACAGAGCCAAGGACATGCCTACAACACCAAGAACACCTGCTATGCAACGTTTCCACAACACCCTCTCTCTAGTCGAAGCAGAGGTCATAGAACACAGAGAGAACAAGCTTCAAGAGGAGGACACTGTCCAGAAACTAAAAGAAGAGATTAAACAGTTGAGGGAGGAGAGCAGAGCATCTATTGCTAAATTAGAAAGCAGAATGGACAAACTGAGTCAGACAAATGATGACCTCAGAGACCATCTGAGCACAACAAGGAAGGAGCTAGAACAAAGAGAGAGGTACATTGACCACCTCAACCAGCAGCAAGTCATTATGTCCTCTGCATCTAGAGAACATGTCCACCAGCTTGGCATAACACAAGCAGAACCTGAGACCAGCATGGCCTCCACCACACAGCCAGATGACACTGTTCCAGCCCAGGTCAGCCAACCAGCGTCCCAGTCTGCTCTATCCCATGTCAGCCAACCAGTGTCCCAGTCTGCTCCAGCCCAGGTCAGCCAAACAGCGTCCCAGTCTGCTCCAGCCCAGGTCAGCCAACCAGCGTCCCAGTCTGCTCTATCCCATGTCAGCCAACCTGTGTCCCAGTCTGCTCCAGCCCAGGTCAGCCAACCAGTGTCCCAGTCTGCTCCAGCCCAGGTCAGCCAAACAGCGTCCCAGTCTGCTCTAGCCCAGGTCAGCCAACCAGCGTCCCAGTCTGCTCTATCCCATGTCAGCCAACCAGTGTCCCAGTCTGCTCCAGCCCAGGTCAGCCAACCAGCCTCCCAGTCTGCTCCAGCCCATGTCAGCCAACCAGTGTCCCAGTCTGCTCCAGCACAGTCTGCTCCAGCCCAGGTCAACCTACCAGCCACCCTTCAGTCCAGGTCAGCCAACCAGCCTACCAGTCTGCTCCAGCCCAGGTCAACCTACCAGCCTACCAGTCTGCTCCAGCTCAGATCAACCTACCAGGCTACCAGTCTGCTCCAGCCCAGATCAGCCAACCAGTGTCCCAGTCTGCTCCAGTCCATGTCAGCCTACCTGCTTCCCAGTCTGCTCCAGTCCAGGTCAGATTACCAGCCTCCCAGTCTGCTCCAGTCCAGGTCAGAACACCAGCCTACCAGTCTGCTCCAGCCCAGGTCAGATTACCAGCCTCCCAGTCTGCTCCAGCCCAGGTCAGATTACCAGCCTCCCAGTCTGCTCCAGTCCAGGTCAGAATACCAGTCTCCCAGTCTGCTCCAGTCTAGGTCAGAACACCAGCCTCCCAGTCTGCTCCAGTCCAGGTCAGAATACCAGTCTCCCAGTCTGCTCCAGTCTAGGTCAGAACACCAGTCTCCCAGTCTGCTCCAGTCTAGGTCAGAATACCAGTCTCCCAGTCTGCTCCAGTCCAGGTCAGAACACCAGCCTCCCAGTCTGCTCCAGTCCAGGTCAGAACACCAGCCTACCAGTCTGCTCTAGCTCATGTCAGCCAACCAGTGTCCCAGTCTGCTCCAGTCCAGGTCAGAATACCAGCCTCCCAGTCTGCTCCAGCACAGTCTGCTCCAGCCCAGGTCAACCTACCAGCCACCCTTCAGTCCAGGTCAGCCAACCAGCCTACCAGTCTGCTCCAGCACAGTCTGCTCCAGCCCAGGTCAACCTACCAGCCTACCAGTCTGCTCCAGCTCAGATCAACCTACCAGGCTACCAGTCTGCTCCAGCCCAGATCAGCCAACCAGTGTCCCAGTCTGCTCCAGTCCATGTCAGCCTACCTGCTTCCCAGTCTGCTCCAGTCCAGGTCAGAACACCAGCCTCCCAGTCTGCTCCAGTCCAGGTCAGAACACCAGCCTCCCAGTCTGCTCCAGTCCAGGTCAGAACACCAGCCTCCCAGTCTGCTCCAGTCTAGGTCAGAACACCAGCCTCCCAGTCTGCTCCAGCCCAGGTCAGATTACCAGCCTCCCAGTCTGCTCCAGCCCAGGTCAGAATACCAGTCTCCCAGTCTGCTCCAGTCTAGGTCAGAATACCAGTCTCCCAGTCTGCTCCAGTCTAGGTCAGAATACCAGTCTCCCAGTCTGCTCCAGTCTAGGTCAGAACACCAGCCTACCAGTCTGCTCTAGCTCATGTCAGCCAACCAGTGTCCCAGTCTGCTCCAGCCCAGGTCAGAATACCAGCCTCCCAGTCTGCTCCAGCCCAGGTCAGATTACCAGCCTCCCAGTCTGCTCCAGTCCAGGTCAGAATACCAGTCTCCCAGTCTGCTCCAGTCTAGGTCAGAATACCAGTCTCCCAGTCTGCTCCAGTCTAGGTCAGAATACCAGTCTCCCAGTCTGCTCCAGTCTAGGTCAGAACACCAGCCTACCAGTCTGCTCTAGCTCATGTCAGCCAACCAGTGTCCCAGTCTGCTCCAGTCCAGGTCAGAATACCAGTCTCCCAGTCTGCTCCACCCAGACAATCACTCACAACTGCAATCCTTATTGATTAAAATGTGAAGTTCTTAGTCCAGGAAAGATGATTCCCTAGACACCAGGTGTATAAGTTCTGGTGTCCTACAACTGACAGTGCAATGCAGCTACTCAGTCAGACCAGGATTGACACCCCTGACAACATCATGATTCACACTGGCACAAACGACCTTCATGCCAAAGGTGAAAATGTATCTGGGGCAGTGAGAAGAGTGGCAGAACAGGCACAGGCTACGTTCCCAACAACCAACATAGTTGTGTCCACCCTCCTACCAAGAAAAGACTTCCCAGGAAAGTTGATCGACAAAATAAATCAACAGATCACTGTGGACTGTGCCTCTCTGCTCAACGTCAGAACGGCTCAACACTCCACTCTGACATGTCAACACTTATACGATAATGTACATCTTGATCAGGACAGTATCAGAACTTTTGCCAAGGACCTAAAAGATGCAACACTTGGCAGGGACCCCCACACCCATCACCCCAGCAACAGAGGTCCCCCGCCCCACATTCTGAAACAACAGTACCTCCACCATCCTGAGGAGAAAAGAGCCAGACACGGCTTATTAAAGTACAGCTCTACTAGACCTGTTCCATCACAGCACAGCTCTACTAGACCTGGCCCATCACAGCACAGCTCTACTAGACCTGTTCCATCACAGCACAGCTCTACTAGACCTGGCCCATCACAGCACAGCTCTACTAGACCAGGACCAACACAGTACATATTTACCAGACCAGACCCGCCTCAGGACAGCTCTACTAGACCTGTCCCATCACAACACAGCTCTACTAGACCTGGCCCATCACAACACAGCTCTACTAGACCAGGACCAACACAGCACATATTTACCAGACCAGACCCGCCTCAGGACAGCTCTACTAGACCTGTCCCATCACAACACAGCTCTACTAGACCAGGACCAACACAGCACATATTTACCAGACCAGACCCGCTCTACTAGACCTGTCCCATCACAACACAGCTCTACTAGACCAGGACCAACACAGCACATATTTACCAGACCAGACCCGCCTCAGGACAGCACGACTAGACCCGTCCCATCACAACACAGCTCTACTAGACCTGGCCCATCACAACACAGCACGACTAGACCCATCCCATCACAACACAGCACGACTAGACCTGGCCCATCACAACACAGCTCTACTAGACCAGGCCCATCACAACACAGCTCTACTAGACCTGTCCCATCACAACACAGCACGACTAGACCTGTTCCATCACAACACAGCTCTACTAGACCTGTTCCATCACAACACAGCTCTACTGGACCTGGCCCATCACAACACAGCTCTACTAGACCTGTTCCATCACAACACAGCTCTACTGGACCTGGCCCATCACAACACAGCACGACTAGACCTGGCCCATCACAACACAGCTCTACTGGACCTGGCCCATCACAACACAGCTCTGACCACTACTCCAGGGTCGGACAGAACACTGTCCTTCAGAGAAGTACACCACATGATACAGACTGGTTTGAGTACATTGAAGTACAAGTACATTGAAATATATATATATATATACAAACACATACATACATACATACATACATACTTACATACATACATATATACATACACCGTCATACATATCAGTCAGATCATCAGCCTACATATGCTGAGATAACCTCTTGCAAAAGACACCTAGAACTATCAGAGATTGGAGAGGTGCGGACTTAGCACTGAATGAAATGAAAAAAGGTACCAGTCA
>NC_088244.1:9160738-9245738 GCF_036934945.1 Oncorhynchus masou masou | reverse complement strand
AATAACCTCACACTCAACGTCAACAAAACTAAGGAGATGATTGTGGACTTCAGGAAACAGCAGAGGGAACACCCCCCTATCCACATCGATGGAACAGTAGTGGAGAGAGTAGCAAGTTTTAAGTTCCTCGGCATACACATCACAGACAAACTGAATTGGTCCACTCACACAGACAGCATCGTGAAGAAGGCGCAGCAGCGCTTCTTCAACCTCAGGAGGCTGAAGAAATTCGGCTTGTCACCAAAAGCACTCACAAACTTCTACAGATGCACAATCGAGAGCATCCTGGCGGGCTGTACCACCGCCTGGTACGGCAACTGCTCCGCCCTCAACCGTAAGGCTCTCCAGAGGGTAGTGAGGTCTGCACAACGCATCACCGGGGGCAAACTACCTGCCCTCCAGGACACCTACACCACCCGATGTTACAGGAAGGCCATAAAGATCATCAAGGACATCAACCATCCGAGCCACTGCCTGTTCACCCCGCTATCATCCAGAAGGCGAGGTCAGTACAGGTGCATCAAAGCGGGGACCGAGAGACTGAAAAACAGCTTCTATCTCAAGGCCATCAGACTGTTAAACAGCCACCACTAACATTGAGTGGCTGCTGCCAACACACTGACACTGACTCAACTCCAGCCACTTTAATAATGGGAATTGATGGGAAATGATAAATAAATATCACTAGCCACTTTAAACAATGCTACCTTATATAATGTTACTTACCCTACATTATTCTTCTCATATGCATACGTATATACTGTACTCTATATCATCGACTGCATCCTTATGTAATACATGTATCACTAGCCACTTTAACTATGCCACTTTGTTTACATACTCATCTCATATGTATATACTGTACTCGATACTGTCTACTGTATCTTGCCTATGCTGCTCTGTACCATCACTCATTCATATATCCTTATGTACATATTCTTTATCCCCTTACACTGTGTATAAGACAGTAGTTTAGGAATTGTTAGTTAGATTACTTGTTGGTTATTACTGCATTGTCGGAACTAGAAGCACAAGCATTTCGCTACACTCGCATCAACATCTGCTAACCATGTGTATGTGACAAATAAAATTTGATTTGATTTGATTTTAAGTACAGTAAGGTACAGTAAGTACAGTAAGGTACAGTCAGTACAGTAAGGTACAGTAAGGTACAGTAAGTACAGTAAGGTACAGTAAGGTACAGTCAGTACAGTAAGGTACAGTAAGGTACAGTAAGGTACAGTCAGTACAGTAAGGTACAGTCAGTACAGTAAGGTACAGTAAGGTACAGTCAGTACAGTAAGGTACAGTAAGTACAGTAAGGTACAGTCAGTACAGTAAGGTACAGTCAGTACAGTCAGGTACAGTAAGGTACAGTAAGGTACAGTACGTACAGTAAGGTACAGTAAGGGACTAAGCATGCACTCCTGAGGGGCCCCTTTGTTGAGGATCAGTGTGGCGGATGTGTTGTTACCTATCCGCCACAGCTGGGGGCGACCCGTCAGGAAGTCCAAGATCCAGTTTCAGAGGGAAGTGTTTAGTCTCAAGGTCCTTAGCTTAGTGATGAGCTTGGAGGGCTCTGCGGTGTTGAACGCTGAGCTGTAGTCCAGTGAACAGCATTCTCATGTGAGTGTTCGTTTTGTCCAAGTGGGAAAGAGCAGTGTGGAATACAATATATTGCGTCACTGTGGATATGGTGGGGGGGGGGCATGTGAATTAGGTCCAGGGGGTCTGGGATGATGGTGTTGATGTGAGTCATGACCAGCCTTTCAAAGCATTTCATGGTTACAAATGAGAGTGCTGTGGGGCCATAGTCATTCAGACAGATTACCTTGGCGTTCTTGGGCACAGGGACTATAGTGGTCTGCTTGAAACATGTGGGTATTACAAACTGGGTCAGAGAGAGGTTGAAAATATCAGTGAAGACACCTGCCAGCTGGTCAGCGCATGTTCTGAGTATCCATCCTTGTTATCTGTCTGGCCCTGCGGCCTTGTGAATGTTAACCTGTTTAAAGGTCTTACCTTTAGCTCTACGGAGAGCGTGATCACACAGTCGTTCGGAACAGCTGGTGCCGGAACAACATAGAAGGCATTTTGCTCATCTTGTAGGCATTTTGCTCATCTGGTAGGCTCGCTTCATTGGGCAGCTCGTGGCTGAGTTTTCCTTTGTCATCCATGATAATGTAATGGGAATTTTAATGTTTGTCATTTTCTTATAACTAATTTCCTTGTTCTATTCATGTGCTGTTCTATAAACCAATTTCTGTGTTCGTGCAGGTGGTTGACTGAACAAATCCTCCTCTTATCAGTAGCAGCTCGATAGACCACCACTCGGGAGGCCCTAAGGCACTGCAACACAGCGCTTGAGGCGTCATTACAGACCCGGGTTTGTTCCCAGGCTGTGTCACAACTGGCCGTGACCGGGAGTCCCATAGGGTGGCGCACAATTGGCACAGCGTCGTCTGGGTTAAGGGAGAGTTTCGCCGGGGCGGGGGCTTTACTTGGCTCATGGTTTATCCACTTGGCGACGTAGCCTTGTCAGTAGTGCTGAGCGATTATATTACCTTTGTTTTATTTGATGACTTCATTATTTAGAGAGCTGCTGCCTATGCTGTCTGACAAAGTCACTATTTCAGTAGTTCTTCAAAGTAAATAAGGCATACTTTTATGACTGCTGAATACAAACTATCAATCACTAAGATCATGTATTTTCAGGTAGAGATACACCGCCACACAACAGCTGCTCTCTGTATCCCCTCAGTATCAAGAATTATTGTCTCTTCCATAACAGGAGTAAAAGAAGCAGACCGGACAAGTGGATGCGCAATGGATTGTGGTCATTGTAGTTAATTAGCGTGTTTTACGTGTTAAACTACATCACACAGTTCAGGCTGGATAGGATTAATCTCTAGAGAAACTGTGCAATGGGCGCATTGAGCTCACGAAAATAACAAAAAAAAATGGAATTCAAATAATTGAACTGATGTCAGTCAATTAGTTGCTTAACTACCGAAAAATTACAAAAATGTTGGTTATTCACGGGGCGGCAGGTAGCCTAGTGGTTAGAGCATTGGGCCAGTAACCGAAAGGTTGCTCGATCAAAACCCCGAGCTGACAAGGTAAAAATCTGCAATTCTGCCCCTGAACAAGGCAGTTCGTCCAGTTCTCCTAGGCCATAAGAATTTGTTCTTAACTGACATACCTAGTTAAATAAATAAAAATGAAAAATGTGTCACTCAGTAATACTCGTTGGGTAAAACGAGGATGTCTGAGGATGTCTGTATCGGTCAGCGAACACTGGACTTCTTTTCTGAAAACCTTTTATTTAAATATATTTCATTATTTACATTTAGCAGCATTTATAACTTGTGTCTGATAATTATTGTGACAAAACAGTTAATCTGATAATACTTGTGGAATATAAAAATACCTGCTTCATATATGTTTTCATTTCTTTTTCTTTGCAAATGCAACTTATTTCTATGTGAAAACTGAAATGGTCTGTCTTTTAATTCCTTTTGGAGTATTTTACAGTAGTGACTGAATACATTTTCATCTTTCTGGATTCCATTAGAATGACATCGCAGAGAAAGGAACAGGGTTTTGTTCTTTCTGGATTCCATTAGAATGACATCGCAGAGAAAGGAACAGGGTTTTGTTCTTTCTGGATTCCATTAGAATGACATCGCAGAGAAAGGAACAGGGTTTTGTTCTTTCTGGATTCCATTAGAATGACATCGCAGAGAAAGGAACAGGGTTTTGTTCTTTCTGGATTCCATTAGAATGACATCGCAGAGAAAGGAACAGGGTTTTGTTCTTTCTGGATTCCATTAGAATGACATCACAGAGAAAGGAACAGGGTTTTGTTCTTTCTGGATTCCATTAGAATGACCGCAGAGAAAGGAACAGGGTTTTGTTCTTTCTGGATTCCATTAGAATGACATCACAGAGAAAGGAACAGGGGTTTGTTCTTTCTGGATTCCATTAGAATGACATCACAGAGAAAGGAACAGGGTTTTGTTCTTTCTGGATTCCATTAGAATGACATCGCAGAGAAAGGAACAGGGTTTTGTTCTTTCTGAATTCCATTAGAATGACATCGCAGAGAAAGGAACAGGGTTTTGTTCTTTCTGGATTCCATTAGAATGACATCGCAGAGAAAGGAACAGGGTTTTGTTCTTTCTGAATTCCATTAGAATGACATCGCAGAGAAAGGAACGGGGCAACAACTCTTACAATTCCAACTATTGAATCCTGCAAGATTCTGTTCTTAATTATACAACTACATTTTCTTGCCAAAGCAGAGATGCTGAATTTTGATGTTGTTGCCTGCGCTACAGAAGTCTATATCCGTCTCCCAATACTAGTAAAGGCCCATGTGAAAAACATTTTGTTCAAAACAAAAATACATTTCTTATTAATATATATTTTTTTAATTCAGATTTTTCAGGGGTGCTTATTCCTGTGGCTTATGCACTTGGCTGTGTGAGGAACAAACAGTCTGACAGGCTGAAATACAATCCTATTCGCAAGCAATATCATTCTAAAAAACCATTTACATTTTATGACAGTTCTATTCACGTCAAATATCTGGCATACTAAAGCTGGAGCAGCAATATTATCCTGTACAGGAAAGTGTTTGTTTTACATTCAATCATAGAGTTTCGAAATTGCACTGAAAACAGGAACAAGTGCATCAAGGTGTTTCTTCGGTACACGTTTTGAACAGAGGATCCTTTCCCCACACTTCCAGAAGGGAGAAATTGATATTGATGGGAAGAAGTCCGGTGTGGTGCTCAGTGTACAGAACACTTCTCCAGACAGATTTAGATTTTGTTTTGGAAGCGTTCACATTTAGTTTGACCCTGACAGACTACTGTACCTCCAGTTGTGTAACAAACAACATGAATAAAATAATTACCCTCATCCCTCAGTTAATCCCTGTAATGTGATTCTGCAGCATCAGCCTGCTAGCTAGAAAGCCATTTATCTATGTGACTGGAGACCAGCAGGTAGCCAGTAATATGGAAACGCCAGATAGATGTACCAGCCGCGGAGATAAAGTACGAGGTTATAGTGTCCTGCTGGCGATGGACTTCACTCATGAATATTCATAAGAACAGAACTTTTGAAATATGTTTTTCTCCTACACAGTCATATATTTAGGTATACGTCTCCTATTCAGTGAAGGCTGTAGGCCACAGCTGCAGTGCAGGTACCAGTGAGTGAATGTGAATGATTGCCTATGAATTTCATCTGTTCTCGTGAAGTATTAATAATCAGATTGATCAGAGAACAGATCTACTGAAGTGAAGGACGTGTCTGGTCACTCGAGAGAGAGAGAGAGAGAGAGAGAGAGAGAGAGAGAGAGAGAGAGAGAGAGAGAGAGAGAGAGAGAGAGAGTCCCTGATGTAGTCAGACAGACAGACAGACAGACAGACGGACAGACGGACAGACGGACATACAGACAGACAGACAGACAGACAGACAGACAGACAGAGAGCACAATGGGGTTAATCTGCAGATTCCAGGAGTCCCGTCTTTCTCTCTCTCTCTCTCTCTCTCTCTCTCTCTCTCTCTCTCTCTCTCTCTCTCTCTCTCAGTGAGTGAGTGAATGAGTGAAGACCCAGACTGTTGTGTAGACCATGAGAGGGAGATGAACCCTCCCCAGACTGTTGTGTAGACCATGAGAGGGAGATGGGCCCTCCCCAGACTGTTGTGTAGACCATGAGAGGGAGATGGACCCTCCCCAGACTGTTGTGTAGACCATGAGAGGGAGATGGACCCTCCCCAGACTGTTGTGTAGACCATGAGAGGCAGATGGGCCCTCCCCAGACTGTTGTGTAGACCATGAGAGGGAGATGGGCCCTCCCCAGACCTCTTAGCTAGAGAGAGAGAGTGTGTGTGTGTGTGTGTTCGTGTGCATGTGCATGTGCTATACATGCAACCATATTTGAATGTGTGTGCGGTACGATAGAGTGTACATGTGGAGTGTGTGGCCGTAGGTCAGATATGACCAGAGTGGGGACATTGGACAGTAGGGACAGGGATGGGGGGATGGGGGCGTGACCTACCCAGCACGTAAATCTTGTTGCCTCTCAGGAAGGAGGTGGCTCCGTAGCGAGGTGTGGGCATGGAGGTCAAGGCCTGCCATTGGTCCTTCTCCGGCTCGTAGACCCTCACTAGCGCCTGGGGCGTAGTGTCAGCTGCCATCCCTCCCAGCGCATACACCTTCCCATCTGACAGAGAAAAGAGAGGGGAGAAGGGAGAGAGAGAGAGAGAGGGGGAGAGGGGGGGGAGGGAGAGAGAGAGAGAGTCAGAAATGTCTCAGATTGAACAAAAGAGTGGGCGTAATTTCACCAGCTCCCAATTCCACTATCCAAAGTGTTGATAGAATAAAATTAAACAACCACGTCGGCCTCAATGCCACTGCACTTCCTGCCAGATACCGAGGAGAGAGACAACCACATGTCGGCCTTAATGCCACTGCACTTCCTGCCAGATACAGAGGAGAGAGACAACCACATGTCGGCCTTAATGCCACTGCACTTCCTGTCAGATACAGAGGAGAGAGACAACCACATGTCGGCCTTAATGCCACTGCACTTCCTGCCAGATACCGAGGAGAGAGACAACCACATGTCGGCCTTAATGCCACTGCACTTCCTGTCAGATACAGAGGAGAGAGACAACCACATATCGGCCTTAATGCCACTGCACTTCCTGTCAGATACAGAGGAGAGAGACAACCACATGTCGGCCTTAATGCCACTGCACTTCCTGCCAGATACAGAGGAGAGAGACAACCACATGTCGGCCTTAATGCCACTGCACTTCCTGCCAGATACAGAGGAGAGAGACAACCACATGTCGGCCTTAATGCCACTGCACTTCCTGACAGATACAGAGGAGAGAGACAACCACATGTCGGCCTTAATGCCACTGCACTTCCTGCCAGATACCGAGGAGAGAGACAACCACATGTCGGCCTTAATGCCCTTGCACTTCCTGCCAGATACCGAGGAGAGAGACACCCACATGTCGGCCTTAATGCCACTGCACTTCCTGCCAGATACCGAGGAGAGAGACAACCACATGTCGGCCTTAATGCCACTGCACTTCCTGTCAGATACAGAGGAGAGAGACAACCACATGTCGGCCTTAATGCCACTGCACTTCCTGTCAGATACAGAGGAGAGAGACAACCACATGTCGGCCTTAATGCCACTGCACTTCCTGCCAGATACCGAGGAGAGAGACAACCACATGTCGGCCTTAATGCCACTGCACTTCCTGCCAGATACCGAGGAGAGAGACACCCACATGTCGGCCTTAATGCCACTGCACTTCCTGCCAGATACCGAGGAGAGAGACAACCACATGTCGGCCTTAATGCCACTGCACTTCCTGTCAGATACAGAGGAGAGAGACAACCACATGTCGGCCTTAATGCCACTGCACTTCCTGTCAGATACAGAGGAGAGAGACAACCACATGTCGGCCTTAATGCCACTGCACTTCCTGCCAGATACCGAGGAGAGAGACAACCACATGTCGGCCTTAATGCCACTGCACTTCCTGCCAGATACCGAGGAGAGAGACACCCACATGTCGGCCTTAATGCCACTGCACTTCCTGTCAGATACAGAGGAGAGAGACAACCACATGTCGGCCTTAATGCCACTGCACTTCCTGTCAGATACCGAGGAGAGAGACAACCACATGTCGGCCGTAATGCCACTGCACTTCCTGTCAGATACAGAGGAGAGAGACAACCACATGTCGGCCTTAATGCCACTGCACTTCCTGCCAGATACCGAGGAGAGAGACAACCACATGTCGGCCTTAATGCCACTGCACTTCCTGCCAGATACCGAGGAGAGAGACAACCACATGTCGGCCTTAATGCCACTGCACTTCCTGCCAGATACCGAGGAGAGAGACAACCACATGTCGGCCTTAATGCCACTGCACTTCCTGTCAGATACCGAGGAGAGAGACACCCACATGTCGGCCGTAATGCCACTGCACTTCCTGTCAGATACAGAGGAGAGAGACAACCACATGTCGGCCTTAATGCCACTGCACTTCCTGTCAGATACAGAGGAGAGAGACACACGTTGATACTCACTGCAGAATATCTGGAAATAGATGGACGGATGGAAGGGTGGGTATATTTATGATTATAAACTGGATGGTTCAAGCCCTGAATGCTGATTGGTTGAAAGCCGAGGCATATCAGACCATATGCCACAGGAATGACAAAACATGTATTCTTACTGCTCTAATTACATTGGTAGCCAGTTTATAACAGCAATAAGGCGCCTCGGTGGTTTGTGATATATGGTCAAGATACCACCGCTGAGGGCTGTCCAGGCACTCCGCGGTGCATCGTGCTTAAGAACAGCCCTTAACCGTGGTATATTGGTCATAGGGTAGCCTAGTGGTTAGAGCGTTGGACTAGTAACTGGAAGGTTGCAAGTTCAAATCCCAGAGCTGACAAGGTACAAATCTGTCGTTCTGCCCCTGAACAGGCAGTTAACCCAATGTTCCTAGGCTGTCATTGAAAATAAGAATTTGTTCTTAACTGACTTGCCTGGTTAAATACATTTAAAAAATACACCTCGGGCCCTATTGGTTAAATATATGGATGGTTGGGAGTATTGATGGATGTGTGGGTATATTTATGAATATATGCGTGGATTGATGGATGTGTGGGTATATTTATGAATATATGCGTGGCTGGGTGTATTGATGGATGCGTGGGTATATTTATGAATATATACGTGGCTGGGTGGATTGATGGATGTGTGGGTATATTTATGAATATATACGTGGCTGGGTGGATTGATGGATGTGTGGGTATATTTATGAATATATGCGTGGCTGGGTGTATTGATGGATGTGTAGGTATATTTATGAATATATGCGTGGCTGGGTGTATTGATGGATGTGTGGGTATATTTATGAATATATACGTGGCTGGGTGGATTGATTGATGTGTGGGTGTATTTATGAATATATGCGTGGATTGATGGATTGATGGATGTGTGGGTATATTTATGAATATATGCGTGGCTGGGTATATTTATGAATATATACGTGGCTGGGTGGATTGATGGATGTGTGGGTATATTTATGAATATATACGTGGCTGGGTGGATTGATTGATGTGTGGGTATATTTATGAATATATGCGTGGCTGGGTGTATTGATTGATGTGTGGGTATATTTATGAATATATGCGTGGCTGGGTGGATTGATGGATGTGTGGGTATATTTATGAATATATGCGTGGCTGGGTGGATTGCTGGAAAGGCAGAGTAGATAGAGTGAGGGAGAGGTTAGAAAGGTCAAGGGGAAAGAGGAGAGGACGATTAAAGCACTCAGAGTTGTGACTACAGCATCGCACTAATCCAGAGTAGCAGGAAAACGAACTGTAACACTTTCAGACAGAGAACTGAAGCGCTGAATGCAAAAACAGCTCCTAGTCTTTCCCTCCCCTATCATGTAGCAGCTGTAACCCCCTCCCCCCGTGTCCCCGTGTCCCTGCTGCACAGCTGCTGACAGAGGACCTGTTCCTACTTACTGCTCAGAACATGACTCAGAGCCAACACACACACACACCAAAGACAAACGAGTGTGAGCAGACAGAGAGGGGCGACTGAAGGAAGATGAAACGGAGAGAAAATAGAGTGGCAAAGCAAACTAGAAGAGAAAGAGACGTGTAAAAGTATTTTTACATTTTTTAAATTTGTTATTTCACCTTTATTTAACCAGGTAGGCCAGGTGAGAACTCCTTTATTTAACCAGGTATGCTAGTTGAGAACACCTTTATTTAACCAGGTAGGCCAGTTGAGAACACCTTTATTTAACCAGGTAGGCTAGTTGAGAACACCTTTATTTAACCAGGTAGGCCAGGTGAGAACACCTTTATTTAACCAGGTAGGCCAGTTGAGAACACCTTTATTTAACCAGGTAGGCCAGTTGAGAACACCTTTATTTAACCAGGTAGGCCAGTTGAGAACACCTTTATTTAACCAGGTAGGCCAGTTGAGAACACCTTTATTTAACCAGGTAGGCCAGTTGAGAACACCTTTATTTAACCAGGTAGGCTAGTTGAGAACACCTTTATTTAACCAGGTTGGCTAGTTGAGAACACCTTTATTTAACCATGTAGGCTAGTTGAGAACACCTTTATTTAACCAGGTAGGCCAGTTGAGAACACCTTTATTTAACCAGGTAGGCCAGTTGAGAACACCTTTATTTAACCAAGTAGGCTAGTTGAGAACACCTTTATTTAACCAGGTAGGCCAGTTGAGAACACCTTTATTTAACCAGATAGGCCAGTTGAGAACACCTTTATTTAACCAGGTAGGCCAGTTGAGAACACCTTTATTTAACCAGGTAGGACAGTTGAGAACACCTTTATTTAACCAGGTAGGCTAGTTGAGAACAACTTTATTTAACCAGGTAGGCCAGTTGAGAACACCTTTATTTAACCAGGTAGACCAGTTGAGAACACCTTTATTTAACCAGGTAGGCTCGTTGAGAACACCTTTATTTAACCAGGTAGGCTAGTTGAGAACACCTTTATTTAACCAGGTAGGCCAGTTGAGAACACCTTTATTTAACCAGGTAGACCAGTTGAGAACACCTTTATTTAACCAGGTAGGTCAGTTGAGAACACCTGTATTTAACCAGGTAGGCTAGTTGAGAACACCTTTATTTAACCAGGTAGGCTAGTTAATAACACCTTTATTTAACCAGGTAGGCTAGTTGAGAACACCTTTATTTAACCAGGTAGGCTAGTTGAGAACACCTTTATTTAACCAGGTAGGCTAGTTGAGAACACCTTTATTTAACCAGGTAGGCTAGTTGAGAACAAGTTCTCATTTACAACTGCGACCTGGCCAAGATAAAGCAAAGCAGTGTGACACAGATAACAACACATGGAATAAACAAACATACAGTCAATAATACAATAGAAAAAGTCTATATACAGTGTGTACAAATGAGGTAGGATAACGGAGGTAAAGGCAATGAATAGGCCATAGTGGCAAAGTAATTACAATACAGCAATTAAACACTGGAATGGTAGATGAATACCTACCAATCTCTCTGATTTGGTCCTGCCGTACATGTACGCTACGGTCACAAGACGCAGGCCTCCTAATTGTCCCTAGAATTTCTAAGCAAACAGCTGGAGGCAGCTTGTCAGCTCGGGGGTTTGAACTTGCAACCTTCCAGTTACTAGACCAACTCTCTAACCACTAGGCTACCCTGCCACCTTTAAGTCTTTACTGAAGACTCATCTCTTCAGTGGGTCATATGATTGAGTGTAGTCTGGCCCAGGAGTGGGAAGGTGAATGGAAAGGCTCTGGAGCAACGAACCACCCTTGCTGTCTCTGCCTGGCCGGTTCCCCTCTTCCCACTGGGATTCTCTGCCTCTAACCCTATTACAGGCGCTGAGTCACTGGCTTACTGGGGCTCTTTCATACCGTCCCTAGGAGGGGTGCGTCACTTGAGTGGGTTGAGTCACTGATGTGATCTTCCTGTCTGGGTTGGCGCCCCCCCTTGGGTTGTGCCATGGCGGAGATCTTTGTGGGCTATACTCGACCTTGTCTCAGGATGGTAAGTTGGTGGTTGAAGATATCCCTCTAGTGGTGTGGGGGCAGTGCTTTGGCAAAGTGGGTGGGGTTATAGCCTTCCTGTTTGGCCCTGTCCGGGGGTGTCCTCGGATGGGGCCACAGTGTCTCCTGACCCCTCCTGTCTCAGCCTCCAGTATTTATGCTGCAGTAGTTTATGTGTCGGGGGGCTAGGGTCAGTTTGTTGTATCTGGAGTACTTCTCCTGTCCTATTCGGTGTCCTGTGTGAATTTAAGTGCGCTCTCTCTAATTGTCTCTTTCTCTCTTTCTTTCTCTCTCTCGGCGGTCCTGAGCCCTAGGACCATGCCTCAGGACTACCTGGCATGATGACTCCTTGCTGTCCCCAGTCCACCTGGCCGTGCTGCTGCTCCAGTTTCAACTGTTCTGCCTAATTATTATTGGACCATGCTGGTCATTTTATGAACATTTGAACATCTTGGCCATGTTCTGTTATAATCTCCACCCGGCACAGCCAGAAGAGGACTGGCCACCCCACATAGCCTGGTTCCTCTCTAGGTTTCTTCCTAGGTTTTGGCCTTTTTAGGGAGTTTTTCCTAGCCACCGTGCTTCTACACCTGCATTGCTTGCTGTTTGGGGTTTTAGGCTGGGTTTCTGTACAGCACTTTGAGATATCAGCTGATGTACGAAGGGCTATATAAATACATTTGATTTGATTTGATGTACAAGTAGAGATACTGGGGTGCAAAGGATAAATAAATAACAGTATGAGGATGAGGTAGTTGATAGATGAGGTATATGTGGTAGTTGGTAGATGAGGTAGATGAGATAGATGGTAGATGAGGTAGATGTGGTAGTTGGTAGATGGGTTAGATGAGGTAGTTGGTAGATGAGGTAGTTGGTAGATGAGGTAGATGTGGTAGTTGGTAGGTGAGGTAGATGCGGTAGCTGAGGTAGTTGGTAGATGAGGTAGATGTGGTAGTTGGTATATGAGGTAGATGTGGTAGTTGGTAGATGAGGTAGTTGGTAGATGAGGTAGATGAGGTAGTTGGTAGATGTGGTACATGTGGAAGGAGGTAGATGAGGTAGATGAGGTAGTTGGTTGATGTGGTAGTTGGCAGATGAGGTAGATGAGGTAGTTGGTAGATGAGGTAGCTGAGGTAGTTGGTAGATGTGGTAGCTGAGGTAGTTGGTAGATGAGGTACATGTGGTAGTTGGTAGATGAGGTAGCTGAGGTAGTTGGTAGATGAGGTAGCTGAGGTAGTTGGTAGATGAGGTAGATGTGGTAGTTGGTAGATGAGGTAGATGAGGTAGTTGGTAGATGAGGTAGTTAGTAGATGAGGTAGTTGGTAGATGTGGTAGTTGGTAGATGAGGTAAATGTGGTAGTTGGTAGATGAGGTAGATGTGGTAGTTGGTAGATGAGGTAGATGTGGTAGTTGGTAGATGAGGTAGATGTGGTAGTTGGTAGATGAGGTAGCTGAGGTAGTTGGTAGATTAGGTAGATGAGGTAGATGTGGTAGTTGGTAGATGAGGTAGATGAGGTAGTTGGTAGATGTGGTAGATGAGGTAGTTGGTAGATGAGGTAGATGAGGTAGATGTGGTAGTTGGTAGATGAGGTAGATGTGGTAGTTGGTAGTTGGTAGATGAGGTAGATGTGGTAGTTGGTAGATGAGGTAGATGTGGTAGTTGGTAGATGAGGTAGATGTGGTAGTTGGTAGATGTGGTAGATGAGGTTGTTGGTAGATTAGGTAGATGTGGTTGTTGGTAGATTAGGTAGATGTGGTAGTTGGTAGATGAGGTAGATGAGGTAGATGTGGTAGTTGGTAGATGAGGTAGATGTGATAGTTGGTACAGTGCCTTGCGAAAGTATTCGGCCCCCTTGAACTTTGCAACCTTTTGCCACATTTCAGGCTTCAAACATAAAGATATAAAACTGTATTTTTTTTGTGAAGAATCAACAACAAGTGGGACACAATCATGAAGTGGAACGACATTTATTGGATATTTCAAACTTTTTTAACAAATCAAAAACTGAAATATTGGGCGTGCAGAATTATTCAGCCCCTTTACTTTCAGTGCAGCAAACTCTCTCCAGAATTTCAGTGAGGATTTCTGAATGATCCAATGTTGACCTAAATGACTAATGATGATAAATACAATCCACCTGTGTGTAATCAAGTCTCCGTATAAATGCACCTGCACTGTGATAGTCTCAGAGGTCCGTTAAAAGCGCAGAGAGCATCATGAAGAACAAGGAACACACCAGGCAGGTCCGAGATACTGTTGTGAAGAAGTTTAAAGCCGGATTTGGATACAAAAAGATTTCCCAAGCTTTAAACATCCCAAGGAGCACTGTGCAAGCGATAATATTGAAATGGAAGGAGTATCAGACCACTGCAAATCTACCAAGACCTGGCCGTCCCTCTAAACTTTCAGCTCATACAAGGAGAAGACTGATCAGAGATGCAGCCAAGAGGCCCATGATCACTCTGGATGAACTGCAGAGATCTACAGCTGCAGGTGGGAGACTCTGTCCATAGGACAACAATCAGTCGTATATTGCACAAATCTGGCCTTTATGGAAGAGTGGCAAGAAGAAAGCCATTTCTTAAAGATATCCATAAAAAGTGTAATTTAAAGTTTGCCACAAGCCACCTGGGAGACACACCAAACATGTGGAAGAAGGTGCTCTGGTCAGATGAAACCAAAATTGAACTTTTTGGCAACAATGCAAAACGTTATGTTTGGCGTAAAAGCAACACAGCTCATCACCCTGAACACACCATACCCACTGTCAAACATGGTGGTGGCAGCATCATGGTTTGGGCCTGCTTTTCTTCAGCAGGGACAGGGAAGATGGTTAAAATTGATGGGAAGATGGATGGAGCCAAATACAGGACCATTCTGGAAGAAAACCTGATGGAGTCTGCAAAAGACCTGAGACTGGGACGGAGATTTGTCTTCCAACAAGACAATGATCCAAAACATAAAGCAAAATCTACAATGGAATGGTTCAAAAATAAACATATCCCGGTGTTAGAATGGCCAAGTCAAAGTCCAGACCTGAATCCAATCGAGAATCTGTGGAAAGAACTGAAAACTGCTGTTCACAAATGCTCTCCATCCAACCTCACTGAGCTCGAGCTGTTTTGCAAGGAGGAATGGGAAACAATTTCAGTCTCTCGATGTGCAAAACTGATAGAGACATACCACAAGCGACTTACAGCTGTAATCGCAGCAAAAGGTGGCGCTACAAAGTATTAACTTAAGGGGGCTGAATAATTTTGCACGCCCAATTTTTCAGTTTTTGATTTGTTAAAAAAGTTTGAAATATCCAATACATGTCGTTCCACTTCATGATTGTGTCCCACTTGTTGTTGATTCTTCACAAAAAAATACAGTTTTATATCTTTATGTTTGAAGCCTGAAATGTTGGCAAAAGGTTGCAAAGTTCAAGGGGGCCGAATACTTTCGCAAGGCACTGTAGATGTGGTAGATGAGGTCGGTGGTAGATGAGGTCGTTGGTAGATGAGGTAGGTGAGGTAGTTGGTAGATGTGGTAGATGAGGTCGTTGGTAGATTAGGTAGTTGGTAGATGAGGTAGATGTGATAGTTGGTAGATGAGGTAGATGTGGTAGTTGGTAGATGTGGTAGATGAGGTAGTTGGTAGATGTGGTAGATGAGGTCGTTGGTAGATTAGGTAGTTGGTAGATGAGGTAGATGTGGTAGTTGGTAGATGAGGTAGATGTGATAGTTGGTAGATGAGGTAGATGTGGTCGTTGGTAGATGTGATAGTTGGTAGATGAGGTAGATGTGGTCGTTGGTAGATTAGGTAGTTGGTAGATGAAGTAGATGTGATAGTTGGTAGATGAAGTAGATGTGATAGTTGGTAGATGAGGTAGATGAGGTAGATGAAGTAGATGTGATAGTTCGTAGATGTGGTAGACGAGGTAGTTGGTAGATTAGGTCGTTGGTAGATGAGGTAGTTGGTAGATGTGGTAGATGAGGTAGTTGGTAGATGAGGTAGTTGGTAGATGAGGTAGATGTGATAGTTGGTAGATGAGGTAGATGAGGTAGTTGGTAGATGAGGTAGATGAGGTAGATGAGGTAGTTGGTAGATGAGGTAGTTGGTAGATGAGGTAGTTGGTAGATGAGGTAGATGAGGTAGTTGGTAGATGAGGTAGAGGTGGTAGCAGAGTAAGGCTGAGGAAGTCTTTCCTAATGCATCCCTGCTAGTTTATTACACCCATCACTGAATTGACATTGCCTAAAGTACTAGATGACCAAACCACAGGATCAGCGATCCCCTTGATAAAAGACAGCTCATAGACACTCTACTGCTGCCGACTATTCCAGCTCTCTCACACAAGTCTGGATAAGCTTTTCACACTTATCTCCTTCTATCCGTGTGCACTCTGCTCCTCTCACCCCTCTCTGCTCCACTCTGCTCCTCTCTCACCCCTCTCTGCTCCACCCTGCTCCTCTCTCACCCCTCTCTGCTCCACTCTGCTCCTCTCTGCTCCTCTCTCACCCCTCTCTGCTCCACTCTGCTCCACTCTGCTCCTCTCACCCCTCTCTGCTCCACTCTGCTCCACTCTGCTCCTCTCTGCTCCTCTCTCACCCCTCTCTGCTCCACTCTGCTCCTCTCTGCTCCTCTCTCACCCATCTCTGCTCCACTCTGCTCCTCTCTGCTCCTCTCTCACCCCTCTCTGCTCCTCTCTCACCCATCTCTGCTCCTCTCTGGTCCTCTCACCCCTCTCTGCTCCACTCTGTTCCTCTCATCCCTCTCTGTTCCTCTCACCCCTCTCTGCTCCACTCTGCTCCTCTTTGCTCCTCTCACCCCTCTCTGCTCCACTCTCACCCCTCTCTGCTCCACTCTGCTCCTCTCACCCCTCTCTGCTCCACTCTGCTCCTCTTACCCTTCTCTGCTCATCTCACCCCTCTCTGCTCCACTCTGCTCCTCTCTGCTCCACTCTGCTCCTCTCTGCTCCTCTCACCCCTCTCTGCTCCACTCTGCTCCTCTCTGCTCCTCTCAACCCTCTCTGCTCCCCTCTCACCCCTCTCTGCTCCACTCTGCTCCTCTCACCCCTCTCTGCTCCACTCTCACCCCTCTCTGCTCCACTCTTACCCCTCTCTGCTCCTCTCACCCCTCTCTGCTCCACTCTGCTCCTCTCTGCTCCTCTCACCACTCTCTGCTCCACTCACCCCTCTCTGCTCCACTCACCCCTCTCTGCTCCACTCTGCTCATCTCTGCTCCTCTCACCCCTCTCTGCTCCACTCTCACCCCTCTCTGCTCCACTCTGCTCCTCTCACCCCTCTCTGCTCCTCTCTGCTCCACTCACCCCTCTCTGCTCCACTCTGCTCATCTCTGCTCCTCTCACCCCTCTCTGCTCCACTCTCACCCCTCTCTGCTCCACTCTGCTCCTCTCTGCTCCTCTCACCCCTCTCTGCTCCTCTCTGCTCTTCTCACACCTCTCTGCTCCTCTCACCCCTCTCTGCTCCACTCTGCTCCTCTCACCCCTCTCTGCACCACTCTGCTCCTCTCTGCTCCTCTTACCCCTCTCTGTTCCTCTCACCCCTCTGTTCTTCTCACCCCTCTCTGCTCCTCTCACCCCTCTCTGCTCCTCTCACCCCTCTCTGCTCCTCTCACCCCTCTCTGTTCCTCTCACCCCTCTCTGTTCCTCTCACTCCTCTCTGCTCCTCTATGCACCACTCTGCTCCTCTCACCCCTCTCTGTTCCTCTCACCCCTCTGCTCTTCTCACACCTCTCTGTTCCTCTAACCCCTCTCTGTTCTTCTCACCCTTCTGTTCCTCTCACCTCTCTCTGCTCTTCTCACCCCTCTCTGTTCTTCTCACCCCTCTCTGTTCCTCTCACCCCTCTGTTCTTCTCACCCCTCTCATCTCCTCTCTGCTGTGGTCTGAATGGCCTCCTCCCAGGGAGCACTGCAGCCTGTTCCAGGTCATAACGCCCCTCCGCCTCTCAGCGGTTCAGAACAGAGCCCCACACACACACAGACCTGGTCCACCAAGCACAAACACACACAGACCTGGTCCACCAAGCACAAACACACACAGACCTGGCCCACCAAGCACAAACACACACAGACCTGGCCCACCAAGCACAAACACACAGAGACCTGGCCGACCAAGCACAAACACACGCAGACCTGGCCCACCAAGCACAAACACACACAGACGTGTGTGTGTGTGTGTGTGTGTGTGTGTGTGTGTGTGTGTGTGTGTGTGTGTGTGTGTGTGTGTGTGTGTGTGTGTGTGTGTGTGTGTGTGTGTGTGTGTGTGTGTGTGTGTGTGTGTGTGTGTGTGTGTGTGTGTGTGTGTGTGTGTGTGTGTGTGTGCCTGCGAGTGCGTGAGTAAATGAAAATATGTGTGGGTAAACCAATTCAAAGTGCGACAAAGAAGATGACAGTCAATGTTTCAATGAATACTGCATACACATGTTGAGCTTTTACCATCAAAACCTCTTTAAAATGGGCTTTGATAGTCCTATCCCTCTGTGAAATAAATTGACAACCTTTTTATGAGCAAATATCAAACAGCCATTCGTGAAGCCCTGCGGGAAACACTGTATCACAGCAGTATAAATTCCACAGTGATTTTCTCACTTGTTTAATGACACTAATGTGAATTCCTCATTCTCACTCATTATAGTCCTCCACAATATATTGCCACCGATGGCTGAGGTTTCCTAGTGACAATTCTGGAGAGCTTGGAGTTCCACAGGCAATGAGACTCTTGTCTTTTTACTCAGTAAATGATTCATTAACATAAAACGAATAACCTAATGTGATGTCACAATCTCACTCTAACAACATTAAAACAGCTAAACGTACCCATTGGGTATTATTAACACAATAAATCTGTAATCAATCACCCGTTGGTTGTTTTTTCTCTGTGCACAAAAATAACTCATAGATGGTTGGCTGTGGTTGTAAAGGGGAGCGGTCGGGAGAGGGGGGGGAGGGGGTCTCAGCTGTAGGGAGAGGGGAGGGAGGGGGTCTCAGCTGTAGGGAGAGGGGAGGGAGGGGGTCTCAGTTGTATGGAGAGGGGAGGGGTCTCAGTCGTAGGGAGAGGGCAGGGAGGGGGTCTCAGCTGTAGGGAGAGGGGAGGGGGTCTCAGTCGTATGGAGAGGGGAGGGAGGGGTCTCAGTCGTGGGGAGAGGGGGAGGGAGGGGGTCTCAGCTGTAGGGAGAGGGGAGGGAGGGGTCTCAGTCGTGGGGAGAGGGGAGGGAGGGGGTCTCAGTTGTAGGGAGGGGGTCTCAGTCGTAGGGAGAGGGGAGGGGGTCTCAGTCGTATGGAGAGGGGAGGGAGGGGTCTCAGTCGTGGGGAGAGGGGAGGGAGGGGGTCTCAGCTGTAGGGAGAGGGGAGGGGGTCTCAGTTGTAGGGAGGGGGTCTCAGTCGTAGGGAGAGGGGAGGGGGTCTCAGTCGTAGGGAGAGGGGAGGGGGTGTCAGTCGTATGGAGAGGGGAGGGAGGGGTCTCAGTCGTGGGGAGAGGGGAGGGAGGGGGTCTCAGCTGTAGGGAGAGGGGAGGGAGGGGGTCTCAGCTGTAGGGAGAGGGGAGGGAGGGGGTCTCAGCTGTAGGGAGAGGGGAGGGAGGGGGTCTCAGCTGTAGGGAGAGGGGGGGAGGGGGTCTCCGTAGTATGGAGAGGGGAGGGAGGGGGTCTCAGTTGTAGGGAGGGGGAGGGAGGGGGTCTCAGTCGTGGGGAGAGGGGAGGGAGGGAGTTTCAGTCGTGGGGAGAGGGGAGGGAGGGGGTTTCAGTCGTACAGAGAGGGGAGGGAGAGGGTCTCTGTCGTAGGGAGAGGGGGGAAGGGGGTCTCCGTCATATGGAGAGGGGAGGGAGGGGGTCTCAGCTGTAGAGAGATGTGAGGGAGGGGGTCTCAGTTGTAGGGAGAGGGTCTCAGTTGTAGGGAGAGGGGAGGGAGGGGGTCTCAGTTGTAGGGAGAGGGGAGGGAGGGGGTCTCAGTTGTAGGGAGAGGGGAGGGAGGGGGTCTCAGTCATAAAGAGAGGGCAGGTAGGGGGTCTCAGTCATAAAGAGAGGGCAGGGAGGGGGTCTCAGTCGTAGGGAGAGGGCAGGGAGTGGAGGGGGTCTCAGGCTCAACTCTGGACCCCTGGAGCGCTAACCTACTACCGGCCAGCCTCCCTGAGGTTCCACCGCAGTCTCTTCTAATTAAGGTAAATCTGCTCTGATCTATGCCCGTCTCTCAGGGAGACGCCATGGCAACGGCAACACAACCCATCAGACAATTAAGGGGTGGAGCTCATGGAGCTGGTGCAGGTGGTGCTGACTGGTGGATGATTGTAACACAGGCCTACATCACGTGATCAACGTGACATACTAATTAAAGATGAACAGAAGAATCACAATGACCAACACAGAGCAGACAATACGCAACACACAGATCTGTGAATTCACAGATGGGCAAGACGCAACAACAACAGGAAATCAGTTATGGTAATCAATGTTAAGCGGTAGCATAACAGATTAGATAGCATTCACTTAATAAGCACAATCAATAACTTCGTTCACGTAAGACGTGAACAAATAATAAGACAAACTTAATCAACACAGACTAACATCAGCCCTGAACAGAGCATGTTGTCGTTGTCCAAAAGGAGAAGTCTTATTAACCAACCACCTGCTGTGGATCCAGTTAACCAACCACCTGCTGTTCTTCCAGTTAACCAACCACCTGCTGTTCCTCCAGTTAAATGACCACCTGCTGTTCCTCCAGTTAACCGACCACCTGCTGTTCCTCCAGTTAACCAACCACCTGCTGTTCCTCCAGTTAACCAACCACCTGCTGTGCATCCAGTTAACCAACCACCTGCTGTGCATCCAGTTAACCAACCACCTGCTGTTCCTCCAGTTAATCAACCACCTGCTGTTCCTCCAGTTAATCAACCACCTGCTGTTCCTCCAGTTAACCAACCACCTGCTGTGCATCCAGTTAACCAACCACCTGCTGTGCATCCAGTTAACCAACCACCTGCTGTTCCTCCAGTTAATCAACCACCTGCTGTTCCTCCAGTTAACCAACCACCTGCTGTTCTTCCAGTTAACCAACCACCTGCTGTTCCTCCAGTTAATTAACCACCTGCTGTGCATCCAGTTAACCAACCACCTGCTGTGCATCCAGTTAACCAACCACCTGCTGTTCCTCCAGTTAATCAACCACCTGCTGTTCCTCCAGTTAATCAACCACCTGCGGTTCCTCCAGTTAATCAACCACCTGCTGTGCATCCAGTTAACCAACCACCTGCTGTTCCTCCAGTTAACCAACCACCTGCTGTTCCTCCAGATAATCAACCACCTGCTGTTCTTCCAGTTAACCAACCACCTGCTGTTCCTCCAGTTAACCAACCACCTGCTGTTCCTCCAGTTAACCAACCACCTGCTGTTCTTCCAGTTAACCAACCACCTGCTGTTCCTCCAGTTAACCAACCACCTGCTGTTCCTCCAGTTAACCAACCACCTGCTGTTCCTCCAGTTAACCGACCACCTGCTGTTCCTCCAGTTAATCAACCACCTGCAGTTCATCCAGTTAACCAACCACCTGCTGTTCCTCCAGTTAACCAACCACCTGCTGTTCCTCCAGTTAACCGACCACCTGCTGTTCCTCCAGTTAACCAACCATCTGCTGTTCCACCAGTTAACCAACCACCTGCTGTTCCTCCAGTTAAATGACCTCCTGCTGTTCCTCCAGTTAACCAACCACCTGATGTTCCTCCAGTTAACCAACCACCTGTTTTTCCTCCAGTTAACCGACCAGCTGCTGTTCCTCCAGTTAACCAACCACCTGCTGTTCCTCCAGTTAACCGACCACTTGCTGTTCCTCCAGTTAACCGACCACCTGCTGTTCCTCCAGTTAACCGACCACCTGCTGTTCCTCCAGTTAATCGACCACCTGCTGTTCAACCAGTTAACCAACCACCTGCTGTTCCTCCAGTTAACCAACCACCTGCTGTTCCTCCAGTTAACCAACCACCTGCTGTTCCTACAGTTAACCGACCACCTGCTGTTCCTCCAGTTAACCAACCTTATGCTGTTCCTCCAGTTAAATGGCCTCCTGCTGTTACTCCAGTTAAATGGCCTCCTGCTGTTACTCCAGTTAACCAACCACCTGCTGTTCCTCCAGTTAACCAACCACCTGCTGTTCCTCCAGTTAACCAACCACCTGCTGTTCCTCCAGTTAACCAACCACCTGCTGTTCCTCCAGTTAAATGACCACCTGCTGTTCCTCCAGTTAACCAACCACCTGCTGTTCCTCCAGTTAACCAACCACCTGCTGTTCCTCCAGTTAACCAACCACCTGCTGTTCCTCCAGTTAAATGACCTCCTGCTGTTCCTCCAGTTAACCAACCACCTGCTGTTCCTCCAGTTAAATGACCTCCTGCTGTTCCTCCAGTTAACCAACCACCTGCTGTTCCTCCAGTTAACCAACCACCTGCTATTCCTCCAGTTAAATGACCACCTGCTGTTCCTCCAGTTAACCAACCACATGCTGTTCCTCCAGTTAAATGACCTCCTGCTGTTCCTCCAGTTAGCCAACCACCTGCTGTTCCTCCAGTTAAATGACCTCCTGCTGTTCCTCCAGTTAACCAACCACCTGATGTTCCTCCAGTTAACCAACCTTATGCTGTTCCTCCAGTTAAATGGCCTCCTGCTGTTACTCCAGTTAAATGGCCTCCTGCTGTTACTCCAGTTAACCAACCACCTGCTGTTCCTCCAGTTAACCAACCACCTGCTGTTCCTCCAGTTAACCAACCACCTGCTGTTCCTCCAGTTAACCAACCACCTGCTGTTCCTCCAGTTAAATGACCACCTGCTGTTCCTCCAGTTAACCAACCACCTGCTGTTCCTCCAGTTAACCAACCACCTGCTGTTCCTCCAGTTAACCAACCACCTGCTGTTCCTCCAGTTAAATGACCTCCTGCTGTTCCTCCAGTTAACCAACCACCTGCTGTTCCTCCAGTTAACCAACCACCTGCTGTTCCTCCAGTTAACCAACCACATGCTGTTCCTCCAGTTAACCTACCACCTGCTGTTCCTCCAGTTAACCAACCACCTGCTGTTCCTCCAGTTAAATGACCACCTGCTGTTCCTCCAGTAAACCAACCACCTGCTGTTCCTCCAGTTAACCAACCACCTGCTGTTCCTCCAGTTAAATGACCACCTGCTGTTCCTCCAGTTAACCAAACACCTGCTGTTCCTCCAGTTAACCAACCACCTGCTGTTCCACCAGTTAACCAACCACCTGCTGTTCCTCCAGTTAAATGACCACCTGCTGTTCCTCCAGTTAACCAACCACCTGCTGTTCCTCCAGTTTATCAACCACCTGCTGTTCATCCAGTTAACCAACCACCTGCTGTTCCCCCAGTTAACCAACCACCTGCTGTTCCTCCAGTTAACCAACCACATGCTGTTCCTCCAGTTAACCAACCATCTGTTTTTCCTCCAGTTAACCAACCACCTGCTGTTCCTCCAGTTAACCAACCACCTGCTGTTCCTCCAGTTAAATGACCACCTGCTGTTACTCCAGTTAACCAACCACCTGCTGTTCCTCCAGTTAACCAACCACCTGCTGTTCCTCCAGTTAACCAACCACCTGCTGTTCCTCCAGTTAACCTACCACCTGCTGTTCCTCCAGTTAACCAACCACCTGCTGTTCCTCCAGTTAAATGACCACCTGCTGTTCCTCCAGTAAACCGACCACCTGCTGTTCCTCCAGTTAACCAACCACCTGCTGTTCCTCCAGTTAAATGACCACCTGCTGTTCCTCCAGTTAACCGACCACCTGCTGTTCCTCCAGTTAACCAACCACCTGCTGTTCCACCAGTTAACCTACCACCTGCTGTTCCTCCAGTTAACCAACCACCTGCTGTTCCTCCAGTTTAACAACCACCTGCTGTTCATCCAGTTAACCAACCACCTGCTGTTCCTCCAGTTAATCAACCAACTGCTGTTCCTCCAGTTAACCTACCACCTGCTGTTCCTCCAGTTAACCAACCACCTGCTGTTCCTCCAGTTAAATGACCACCTGCTGTTCCTCCAGTAAACCGACCACCTGCTGTTCCTCCAGTTAACCAACCACCTGCTGTTCCTCCAGTTAAATGACCACCTGCTGTTCCGCGAGTTAACCGACCACCTGCTGTTCCTCCAGTTAACCAACCACCTGCTGTTCCTCCAGTTAATCAACCACCTGCTGTGCATCCAGTTAACCGACCACCTGCTGTTCCTCCAGTTAACCAACCACCTGCTGTTCCACCAGTTAACCTACCACCTGCTTTTTCTCCAGTTAACCAACCACCTGCTGTTCCTCCAGTTAAATGACCACCTGCTGTTCCTCCAGTTAACCGACCACCTGCTGTTCCTCCAGTTAACCAACCACCTGCTGTTCCTCCAGTTACCCAACCACCTGCTGTTCCTCCAGTTAACCAACCACATGCTGTTCCTCCAGTTAACCAAACACCTGTTTTTCCTCCAGTTAACCAACCACCTGCTGTTCCTCCAGTTAACCAACCACCTGCTGTTCCTCCAGTTAACCTACCACCTGCTGTTCCTCCAGTTAAATGACCACCTGCTGTTCCTCCAGTAAACCGACCACCTGCTGTTCCTCCAGTTAAATGACCACCTGCTGTTCCTCCAGTAAACCGACCACCTGCTGTTCCTCCAGTTAACCAACCACCTGCTGTTCCTCCAGTTAAATGACCCCCTGCTGTTCCGCCAGTTAACCGACCACCTGCTGTTCCTCCAGTTAACCGACCACCTGCTGTTCCTCCAGTTAACCGACTACCTGTTGCTCCTCCAGTCAAATGACCACCTGCAGTTCCTCCAGTTAACCTACCACCTGCTGTTCCTCCAGTTAACCAACCACCTGCTGTTCCTCCAGTTAACCAACCACATGCTGTTCCTCCAGTTAAATGACCTCCTGCTTTTCCTCCAGTTAAATGACCTCCTGCTGTTCCTCCAGCTCTTCCTACAGCAGCTCATCTCCTATCAGAGGAAAACACCACACCAATCTCTTCCTCACATCCTCGCTCTCTGCCTCCACACACAAAAACACACATTTGAAGTTTGGTCATTGTGTGAACACAGAGGCTTCAGTTGTCACACACTGCCTTTTGCACACTGTCACACTCAGGGCTTGCTGCCAATCCTTTCCTCAGGGTTACAGGGCTGACAGCACAGCCACTGAACAGAAGACCGGATTAAACACTCAGGGAGATTTAAGGACATAGAGAGGAGGACAGACACACAGGGGAGAGATTGACGGTGAGTTCAAAGAGAGGAGATAGCGAGGAAAGAGTTGAGTTGGAGAGGATACAAAAAGGAGTGTGGTATAGATAGTGTTGATGACAGGCGAGAACCTAAACACACTACAGACGTTAGAAAGTTACTGAAGTACACTCTACCTTCTATGATGTTTAGTTAGAGTTACAGAGAATTGCACATAAAAGGGTACAATATGATAGTGGTTGGATTAGCACCAGAGAACACAGACAGTCAATATACATTACAATGGCCCCTACAGCATATAGAATCAATCCATTACTCTGTTAAATCATTTTTTTTTTCAAGTCCTTGTCGATAAAATGGATATCTTAAAATGTGCCTTACACACGTGAGACACAAACACACTGACGGCTATCTTAGAAAACACTCCGTAGTGTGCAGACAGACACAAACACACTGACGGCTATCTTAGAAAACACTCCGTAGTGTGCAGACAGACACAAACACACTGACGGCTATTTTAGAAAACACTCCGTAGTGTGCAGACAGACACAAACACACTGACGGCTATCTTAGAAAACACTCCTTAGTGTGCAGACAGACACAAACACACTGACGGCTATCTTAGAAAACACTCCCTAGTGTGCAGACAGACACAAACACACTGGCGGCTATCTTAGAAAACACTCCGTAGTGTGCAGACAGACTAAAAACACACTGACGGCTATCTTAGAAAACACTCCGTAGTGTGCAGTCAGACTAAAAACACACTGGCGGCTATCTTAGAAAACACTCCGTAGTGTGCAGACAGACACAAACACACTGACGGCTATCTTAGAAAACACTCCGTAGTGTGCAGACAGACTAAAAACACACTGACGGCTATCTTAGAAAACACTCCCTAGTGTGCAGACAGACACAAACACACTGACGGCTATCTTAGAAAACACTCCGTAGTGTGCAGACAGACTAAAAACACACTGACGGCTATTTTAGAAAACACTCCGTAGTGTGCAGACAGACACAAACACACTGACGGCTATCTTAGAAAACGAGATACAAAGGGAAATGACGGGGTGAGGAGAGAGGTATTTACTGGGTGACTTTGTAGGGGGGTTTTCGGGGACACTTCTAGCTTTGATATCATGACATGTCATCTGCAGAGGGCAACACTGTAAATATCTTACTCACACCCCCCTGCTACAGTATGTCGACTAGTCTAGAACAGCCTTCATTCTAGCCCGTTTGATCTGTTATACAAGAATCTACATTATAGTAGCTCATAGTGTTGCTTAAAAGTAAAGCTAAACATTGCTCTCTTCATCCCCCCCCCCTTCCCAATGTCTTTCTCTCCATCTCTCTGATTGGTCCTCAGATGTACAGTCTTTGTTATGCTGGATGTAAGATAACGAGGGGGCTGCATAAACAAGCACCGTGGTGACGTTCTTTACTTAATGATCTGTCTCCTCGTCAGAACCATTCAATTAGGAGGCAGAAGCCTCACAGTCACTCGATTCAATTTCACTGTGACCTTTCCTCACCTCCTTCCTGTCACCCGGGTGCACATTGCAAATCACTAGGCCCCCACTGGCATTTCAACGCCTGACTGTCTGAGGGAAATAATTCATCAAATAATATCACAATTAACTACGGTTAACGCTGAACCCACCAGGGAGTCCCTCCCTGGAAATGACAGAGGCACTTATGTGAGAGAGATAGTTGACGTCTGTGATTTAAACTGTAATAATAATGGGAACCACAAGGGAAACAAGATTTAGTGGCATGAAATCGAACTGATATGACAGTAAGAAATGCCTTGGAAATCTTTCCTCTGTTTCTATTTCTCCTCTTAAGTTATGTTAAGTGTGAATCACAGTGATAGGGTATAGTGAGTGTCCTCTCTCCCTCTGCTGTTAAGTGTGAATCACAGTGATAGGGTATAGTGAATGTCCTCTCTCCCTCTGCTGTTAAGTGTGAATCACAGTGATAGGGTATAGTGAATGTCCTCTCTCCCTCTGCTGGTATGAATCACAGTGATAGGGTATAGTGAATGTCCTCTCTCCCTCTGCTGTTAAGTGTGAATCACAGTGATAGGGTATAGTGAATGTCCTCTCTCCCTCTGCTGGTATGAATCACAGTGATAGGGTATAGTGAATGTCCTCTCTCCCTCTGCTGTTAAGTGTGAATCACAGTGATAGGGTATAGTGAATGTCCTCTCTCCCTCTGCTGTTAAGTGTGAATCACAGTGATAGGGTATAGTGAATGTCCTCTCTCCCTCTGCTGGTGTGAATCACAGTGATAGGGTATAGTGAATGTCCTCTCTCCCTCTGCTGTTAAGTGTGAATCACAGTGATAGGGTATAGTGAATGTCCTCTCTCCCTCTGCTGGTGTGAATCACAGTGATAGGGTATAGTGAATGTCCTCTCTCCCTCTGCTGTTAAGTGTGAATCACAGTGATAGGGTATAGTGAATGTCCTCTCTCCCTCTGCTGGTGTGAATCACAGTGATAGGGTATAGTGAATGTCCTCTCTCCCTCTGCTGGTATGAATCACAGTGATAGGGTATAGTGAATGTCCTCTCTCCCTCTGCTGTTAAGTGTGAATCACAGTGATAGGGTATAGTGAGTGTCCTCTCTCCCTCTGCTGTTAAGTGTGAATCACAGTGATAGGGTATAGTGAATGTCCTCTCTCCCTCTCTGTTAAGTGTGAATCACAGTGATAGGGTATAGTGAATGTCCTCTCTCCCTCTGCTGGTGTGAATCACAGTGATAGGGTATAGTGAATGTCCTCTCTCCCTCTGCTGTTAAGTGTGAATCACAGTGATAGGGTATAGTGAATGTCCTCTCTCCCTCTGCTGGTGTGAATCACAGTGATAGGGTATAGTGAATGTCCTCTCTCCCTCTGCTGGTATGAATCACAGTGATAGGGTATAGTGAATGTCCTCTCTCCCTCTGCTGTTAAGTGTGAATCACAGTGATAGGGTATAGTGAGTGTCCTCTCTCCCTCTGCTGTTAAGTGTGAATCACAGTGATAGGGTATAGTGAATGTCCTCTCTCCCTCTCTGTTAAGTGTGAATCACAGTGATAGGGTATAGTGAATGTCCTCTCTCCCTCTGCTGTTAAGTGTGAATCACAGTGATAGGGTATAGTGAATGTCCTCTCTCCCATCACTGAAGTCTTTCTCACTCTCTTTCTCTAATTTCTCTCCTCTTTTCCCACATCAGCTCCCTCTCCTCTCATATAATCCTCATTGTCAGAGGAAAGCTGAAAGGAAATTAAATCAGAGGCTTAAAGAAATCACTTTGTTTGAATTTACTAAAGACAAGATTTTTTTAAAATTTTAATTACATGAAAAGTAATATGTTCCATATTGTGGGTAATTTTGTCAACTGAATAAATAACTATGTGCAGAGTGTGGAGGAGAGAGATAGGACAATAATTGGGCTTCTGAGTCGCACAGCGGTCTCAGGCACTGCATCTCAGTGCAAGAGGTGTCACTACAGTCCCTGGTTCGAATCCAGGCTGTATCACATCCGGCCGTGATTGGGAGTCCCATAGGGCGGGGCACAATTGGCCCAGCGTCGTCCGGGTTTGGCCGTCATCGCAAATAAGAGTCTGTCCATAACAGACTTGTCTAGCTAAATAAAATGTTTTTAAAAAAATGTAATAATCGGTCACAGATGCTGGTTATTGCTCCTGTAAGGTTATGATGGATAGGTCTACAGTGATCGCCCTGGTAGGTAAGGCGTCTCCGTAAAGCGAAACCTATTACAGTATTAATCAGACATCTCCAGCCTGTCTAATGCTTGGATTAATTAATCATTCAGAAGATTGTATACTTCCAAAGCAAATTAGTTTAAAACTACCGCAGTTAAACACACTAATCCATTGATGTATAAAGAAACAATTAAAATGACAATTCATGTTTGAAAAGGAGACACAGTTTGGGGACCTCTATAGAACAACAGGGTTGCTCGTCAGTCCGCCTCAGAGGAACAAGTATTTACTCATTATTTGTTTCACATTAAAAAGGGCCCCTTGTGCTGCTTGTCTTCACCACTCTGTTATGGATTCTCTTTCAACATAAACTCTTAATGGGATTCTTCTGAAACTGAAATGAAACACCAACAGCTTGAGAGAAGTGTGTGTGTGTTTTTGAAAGAGAGAGAGCATCACAGAGAGACCCAGTAGGTGTTATAAACAGGAAGTGGGCTGTGGAAGGCTGGGTTGGAGAGACAGACTGGCTGAGAGATTGTGTGGGCTTGTTTGTCAAACACAAGAGTAGGAACGTGATCCTGGAGTGACAGGTTGATGATACGCAGTAGACCAACAACACCAATACACAGTAGAGACTACAGCAGTAGACCAACAACACCAATACACAGTAGAGACTACAGCAGTAGACCAACAACACCAATACACAGTAGAGACTACAGCAGTAGACCAACAACACCAATACACAGTAGAGACTACAGCAGTAGACCAACAACACCAATACACAGTAGAGACTACAGCAGTAGACCAACAACACCAATACACAGTAGAGACTACAGCAGTAGACCAACAACACCAAAACACAGTAGAGACTACAGCAGTAGACCAACAACACCAATACACAGTAGAGACTACAGCAGTAGAGTGGACCAACAACACCAATACACAGTAGAGACTACAGCAGTAGAGTGGACCAACAACACCAATACACAGTAGAGACTACAGCAGTAGACCAACAACACCAATACACAGTAGAGACGACAGCAGTAGACCAACAACACCAATACACAGTAGAGACTACAGCAGTAGACCAACAACACCAATACACAGTAGAGACTACAGCAGTAGACCAACAACACCAATACACAGTAGAGACTACAGCAGTAGACCAACAACACCAAAACACAGTAGAGACTACAGCAGTAGACCAACAACACCAATACACAGTAGAGACTACAGCAGTAGAGTGGACCAACAACACCAATACACAGTAGAGACTACAGCAGTAGAGTGGACCAACAACACCAATACACAGTAGAGACTACAGCAGTAGACCAACAACACCAATACACAGTAGAGACGACAGCAGTAGACCAACAACACCAATACACAGTAGAGACTACAGCAGTGGACCAACAACACCAATACACAGTAGAGACTACAGCAGTAGACCAACAACACCCATACACAGTAGAGACTACAGCAGTAGACCAACAACACCAATACACAGTAGAGACTACAGCAGTAGACCAACAACACCAATACACAGTAGAGACTACAGCAGTGGACCAACAAAGAGTGGACCACAAAGTAGCAATCACTGTACAATATCCTTCGGTCATCCCCTCCACAAACAGCTGACAGACAGCACTGTAGTGAACACAAGAGATACAGTATAAACATAGAAGAAGACCATGAGAGATCAATTTATCAATCCCCCCCCTCCTCCTCCTCCTGTTTTCACCAATCATCTCACATCAGCTCCCCAGCTTTAGCCAGATCCAGGATCCAGGGTTCCACAGGCAGCAGTGTGTTTAATATGGGGGCTGGTGCCCAAAGTAAACACGAGGTAACATAACTCAGATGGAGAGGAACGAGACAGATGGCAGGGATTCACCGAGGACAAAGAAGAAAACACATTACATCCCATTGCTTCCTGCTGCTTCCTGCTGTTTCCTACTGCTTCCTACTGCTTCCTGCTGCTTCCTACTGCTTCCTGCTGCTTCCTACTGCTTCCTGCTGCTTCCTACTGCTTCCTGCTGCTTCCTACTGCTTCCTGCTGCTTCCTGCTGCTTCCTACTGCTTCCTGCTGCTTCCTACTGCATCCATCCCTCTATAAATTGTAGTGCGACAATCTCTCTCTCTATACCCATCCATCCATCCCTCTATAAATTGTAGTGCCACAATCTCTCTCTCTATACCCATCCATCCCTCTATAAATTGTAGTGCCGCACTCTCTCTCTCTATACCCATCCATCCATCACTCTATAAATTGTAGTGCCACACTCTCTCTCTCTATACCCATCCATCCCTCTATAAATTGTAGTGCCACAATCTCTCTCTCTATACCCATCCATCCCTCTATAAATTGTAGTGCCACACTCTCTCTCTATACCCATCCATCCCTCTATAAATTGTAGTGCCACACTCTCTCTCTCTATACCCATCCATCCATCACTCTATAAATTGTAGTGCCACACTCTCTCTCTCTATACCCATCCATCCCTCTATAAATTGTAGTGCCACAATCTCTCTCTCTATACCCATCCATCCCTCTATAAATTGTAGTGCCACAATCTCTCTCTCTATACCCATCCATCCCTCTATAAATTGTAGTGCCGCACTCTCTCTCTCTATACCCATCCATCCATCACTCTATAAATTGTAGTGCCACACTCTCTCTCTCTATACCCATCCATCCCTCTATAAATTGTAGTGCCACAATCTCTCTCTCTATACCCATCCATCCCTCTATAAATTGTAGTGCGACAATCTCTCTCTATACCCATCCATCCCTCTATAAATTGTAGTGCCACAATCTCTCTCTCTATACCCATCCATCCCTCTATAAATTGTAGTGCCACAATCTCTCTCTCTATACCCATCCATCCCTCTATAAATTGTAGTGCGACAATCTCTCTCTCTATACCCATCCATCCCTCTATAAATTGTAGTGCGACAATCTCTCTCTCTATACCCATCCATCCCTCTATAAATTGTAGTGCCGCACTCTCTCTCTCTATACCCATCCATCCCTCTATAAATTGTAGTGCCACACTCTCTCTCTCTATACCCATCCATCCCTCTATAAATTGTAGTGCCACAATCTCTCTCTCTATACCCATCCATTCCTCTATAAATTGTAGTGCCACAATCTCTCTCTCTATACCCATCCATCCATACCTCTATAAATTGTAGTGCCACAATCTCTCTCTCTATACCCATCCATACCTCTATAAATTGTAGTGCCACAATCTCTCTCTCTATACCCATCCATCCCTCTATAAATTGTAGTGCCGCACTCTCTCTCTCTATACCCATCCATACCTCTATAAATTGTAGTGCCACAATCTCTCTCTCTATACCCATCCATCCATACCTCTATAAATTGTAGTGCCGCACTCTCTCTCTCTATACCCATCCATCCCTCTATAAATTGTAGTGCCGCACTCTCTCTCTCTATACCCATCCATCCCTCTATAAATTGTAGTGCCGCACTCTCTCTCTCTATACCCATCCACCCATCCCTCTATAAATTGTAGTGCCGCACTCTCTCTCTCTATACCCATCCACCCATCCCTCTATAAATTGTAGTGCCACACTCTCTCTCTCTATACCCATCCACCCATCCCTCTATAAATTGTAGTGCCACACTCTCTCTCTCTATACCCATCCATCCATCCCTCTATAAATTGTAGTGCCACACTCTCTCTCTATATACCCATCCATCCATTCCTCTATAAATTGTAGTGCCACAATCTCTCTCTATATACCCATCCATCCATTCCTCTATAAATTGTAGTGCCACAATCTCTCTCTCTATACCCATCCATCCCTCTATAAATTGTAGTGCCACACTCTCTCTCTCTATACCCATCCATCCATCCCTCTATAAATTGTAGTGCCACACTCTCTCTCTCTATACCCATCCATCCATCACTCTATAAATTGTAGTGCCACACTCTCTCTCTATATACCCATCCATCCATCCCTCTATAAATTGTAATGCCACACTCTCTCTCTCTATACCCATCCATCCATCCCTCTATAAATTGTAGTGCCACACTCTCTCTCTCTATACCCATCCATCCATCCCTCTATAAATTGTAGTGCCACAATCTCTCTCTCTATACCCATCCATCCCTCTATAAATTGTAGTGCCACACTCTCTCTCTCTATACCCATCCATCCATTCCTCTATAAATTGTAGTGCCACAATCTCTGTCTCTATACCCATCCATCCATCCCTCTATAAATTGTAGTGCCGCACTCTCTCTCTCTATACCCATCCATCCATTCCTCTATAAATTGTAGTGCCACAATCTCTGTCTCTATACCCATCCATCCATTCCTCTATAAATTGTAGTGCCACAATCTCTGTCTCTATACCCATCCATCCATTCCTCTATAAATTGTAGTGCCACACTCTCTCTCTCTATACCCATCCATCCATTCCTCTAAATCTGGTCTACAGCCTGGCCAGGTAGAGCCAGACATGCATTACAGATGACAGACAAAGCAAACATGTTCACTGAGGAAAGTTACCAATCACAGACATCTCCTTTTGATTCATCTCACAGGAGAAAGAACAATTGAAAGAGATTTCTACAGAAGAAAATGAATGGTTTGAGTTTAAATCGTTTTGGAGGGCAGCCGTCATGTTCTTCCTTTCTGAAAGCTGAGTGAATCTGCAGGTGCTTTATCTCCATGGATGCAATGCTCCTAATCACACAGACAGACAGACAGACAGACAGACAGACAGACAGACAGACAGACAGACAGACAGACAGACAGACAGACAGTCCCTGATGTAGACAGACAGACAGACAGACAGACAGACAGACAGACAGACAGACAGACAGACAGACAGACAGACCCTGATGTAGACAGACAGACAGACCCTGATGTAGACAGACAGACAGACAGACAGACCCTGATGTACACAGACAGACAAACCCTGATGTACACAGACAGACAGACAGTCAGACAGACAGACAGACAGACCCTGATGTACACACAGACAGACAGACAGACAGACAGACAGACAGACAGACAGACAGACACACAGACCCTGATGTACAGACAGACAGACAGACAGACAGACAGACAGACAGACAGACAGACAGACCCTGATGTACACAGACAGACACAGACAGACAGACAGACAGACAGACAGACAGACAGACAGACAGACAGACAGACAGACAGACAGACAGAACAAACGAAAGAAGAGGAACGTTACTGGCTTTGCTTTCAACTGAACTGAGCAGCAGCCAGATGAGCGGCAGGCAGCCAATTTGAGGTATTTTGTCTCCTTGAGTGCTTCTGGGGACTCGAAGGACATGGTGCTTTTTATTTTTATTGCAAAGAGCTAAAGTGAGAAGGACTTAGAGAAGATGGTGAGAGGGGGGAAGGAGAGAAGGAATTGGAGAAGACGGTGAGAGGGGGGAAGGAGAGAAGGAATTGGAGAAGACAATGAGAAGGGGGAAGGAGAGAGGGAATTAGAAAACTGTGAGAAGAGGGAAGGAGAGAGGGAATTAGAGAACACAATGAGAGGGGGAAGGAGAGAGGGAATTAGAAGACGGTCACGGGGGGAAGGAGAGAGGGAATTAGAAGATGGTGAGAGGGGGAAGGAGAGAGGGAATTAGAAGACGGTCACGGGGGGAAGGAGAGAGGGAATTAGAAGATGGTGAGAGGGGGAAGGAGAGAGGGAATTAGAAGATGGTGAGAGGGGGAAGGAGAGAGGGAATTAGAAGACGGTCACGGGGGGAAGGAGAGAGGGAATTAGAAGATGGTGAGAGGGGGAAGGAGAGAGGGAATTATAGAACACAATGAGAGGGGGAAAGAGAGAGGGAATTAGAGAAGACGGTCACGGGGGAAGGAGAGAGGGAATTAGAAGACGGTGAGAGGGGGGAAGGAGAGAGGATATTAGAGAACACAATGAGAGGGGGGAAAGAGAGAGGGAATTAGAGAAGACGGTCACGGGGGGAAGGAGAGAGGGAATTAGAAGACGGTGAGAGGGGGAAGGAGAGAGGGAATTAGAAGATGGTGAAGGGGGAAGGAGAGAGGGAATTAGAAGATGGTGAAGGGGGAAGGAGAGAGGGAATTAGAAGACGGTGAGAGGGGGAAGGAGAGAGGAATTAGAGAAGACGGTGAGAGGGGGAAGGAGAGAGGGAATTAGAGAAGACAGTGAGAGGGGGGAAGGAGAGAGGGAATTAGAGAAAACGGTGAGAGGGGGGAAGGAGAGAGGGAATTAGAGAAGACGGTGAGAGGGGGGAAGGAGAGAGGATATTAGAGAACACAATGAGAGGGGGAAAGAGAGAGGGAATTAGAGAAGACGGTCACGGGGGAGGAGAGAGGATATTAGAGAACACAATGAGAGGGGGGAAAGAGAGAGGGAATTAGAGAAGACGGTCACGGGGGGAAGGAGAGAGGGAATTAGAAGACGGTGAGAGGGGGGAAGGAGAGAGGGATTTAGAAGATGGTGAAGGGGGAAGGAGAGAGGGAATTAGAAGATGGTGAAGGGGGAAGGAGAGAGGGAATTAGAGAAGACGGTCACGGGGGAAGGAGAGAGGGAATTAGAGAAGACGGTCACGGGGGAAGGAGAGGGGGAATTAGAAGACGGTGAGAGGGGGAAGGAGAGAGGGAATTAGAAGATGGTGAAGGGGGAAGGAGAGAGGGAATTAGAAGACGGTGAGAGGGGGAAGGAGAGAGGGAATTAGAGAAGACGGTGAGAGGGGGAAGGAGAGAGGGAATTAGAGAAGACAGTGAGAGGGGGAAGGAGAGAGGGAATTAGAGAAAACGGTGAGAGGGGGAAGGAGAGAGGGAATTAGAGAAGACGGTGAGAGGGGGAAGGAGAGACGGAATTAGAGAAGATGGTGAGAGGGGGAAGGAGAGAGGGAATTAGAGAAGACGGTGAGAGGGGGAAGGAGAGAGGGAATTAGAAGACGGTGAGAGGGGGAAGGAGAGAGGATATTAGAGAACACAATGAGAGGGGGAAAGAGAGGGGAATTAGAGAAGACGGTCACGGGGGAAGGAGAGAGGGAATTAGAGAAGACGGTGAGAGGGGGAAGGAGAGAGGGAATTAGAAGACAGTGAGAGGGGGAAGGAGAGAGGGAATTAGAGAAGACGGTGAGAGGGGGAAGGAGAGAGGGAATTAGAGAAGACAGTGAGAGGGGGAAGGAGAGAGGGAATTAGAGAAAACGGTGAGAGGGGGAAGGAGAGAGGGAATTAGAGAAGACGGTGAGAGGGGGAAGGAGAGACAGAATTAGAGAAGACGGTGAGAGGGGGAAGGAGAGAGGGAATTAGAGAAGACGGTGAGAGGGGGAAGGAGAGAGGGAATTAGAAGATGGTGAGAGGGGGAAGGAGAGAGGATATTAGAGAACACAATGAGAGGGGGAAAGAGAGAGGGAATTAGAGAAGACGGTCACGGGGGAAGGAGAGAGGGAATTAGAAGACGGTGAGAGGGGGGAAGGAGAGAGGGATTTAGAAGATGGTGAAGGGGGGAAGGAGAGAGGGAATTAGAAGATGGTGAAGGGGGAAGGAGAGAGGGAATTAGAGAAGACGGTCACGGGGGAAGGAGAGAGGGAATTAGAGAAGACGGTCACGGGGGAAGGAGAGGGGGAATTAGAAGACGGTGAGAGGGGGAAGGAGAGAGGGAATTAGAAGATGGTGAAGGGGGGAAGGAGAGAGGGAATTAGAAGACGGTGAGAGGGGGAAGGAGAGAGGGAATTAGAGAAGACGGTGAGAGGGGGAAGGAGAGAGGGAATTAGAGAAGACAGTGAGAGGGGGAAGGAGAGAGGGAATTAGAGAAAACGGTGAGAGGGGGAAGGAGAGAGGGAATTAGAGAAGACGGTGAGAAGGGGGAAGGAGAGAGGGAATTAGAAGATGGTGAGAGGGGGGAAGGAGAGACGGAATTAGAAGACGGTGAGAGGGGGAAGGAGAGAGGGAATTAGAAGACAGTGAGAGGGGGAAGGAGAGAGGGAATTAGAAGACAGTGAGAGGGGGAAGGAGAGAGGGAATTAGAGAAAACGGTGAGAGGGGGGAAGGAGAGAGGGAATTAGAGAAGACGGTGAGAGGGGGGAAGGAGAGAGGGAATTAGAAGACAGTGAGAGGGGGGAAGGAGAGAGGGAATTAGAGAAGACGGAGAGAGGGGGAAGGAGAGAGGGAATTAGAGAAGACAGTGAGAGGGTGGAAGGAGAGAGGGAATTAGAGAAAACGGTGAGAGGGGGAAGGAGAGAGGGAATTAGAGAAGACGGTGAGAGGGGGAAGGAGAGACGGAATTAGAGAAGACGGTGAGAGGGGGAAGGAGAGAGGGAATTAGAGAAGACGGTGAGAGGGGGAAGGAGAGAGGGAATTAGAAGACGGTGAGAGGGGGAAGGAGAGAGGGAATTAGAGAAGACGGTGAGAGGGGGAAGGAGAGAGGGAATTAGAAGACGGTGAGAGGGGGAAGGAGAGAGGGAATTAGAAGACGGTGAGAGGGGGAAGGAGAGAGGATATTAGAGAACACAATGAGAGGGGGAAAGAGAGTGGGAATTAGAGAAGACGGTCACGGGGGAAGGAGAGAGGAATTAGAAGACGGTGAGAGGGGGAAGGAGAGAGGGATTTAGAAGATGGTGAAGGGGGAAGGAGAGAGGGAATTAGAAGATGGTGAAGGGGAAGGAGAGAGGGAATTAGAGAAGACGGTCAAGGGGGAAGGAGAGAGGGAATTAGAGAAGACGGTCACGGGGGGAAGGAGAGGGGGAATTAGAAGACGGTGAGAGGGGGAAGGAGAGAGGGAATTAGAAGATGGTGAAGGGGGAAGGAGAGGGGAATTAGAAGACGGTGAGAGGGGGGAAGGAGAGAGGGAATTAGAGAAGACGGTGAGAGGGGGAAGGAGAGAGGGAATTAGAGAAGACAGTGAGAGGGGGAAGGAGAGAGGGAATTAGAGAAAACGGTGAGAGGGGGAAGGAGAGAGGGAATTAGAGAAGACGGTGAAAGGGGGAAGGAGAGACGGAATTAGAGAAGACGGTGAGAGGGGGAAGGAGAGAGGGAATTAGAGAAGACGGTGAGAGGGGGAAGGAGAGAGGGAATTAGAAGACGGTGAGAGGGGGAAGGAGAGAGGATATTAGAGAACACAATGAGAGGGGGAAAGAGAGAGGGAATTAGAGAAGACGGTCACGGGGGAAGGAGAGAGGGAATTAGAGAAGACGGTGAGAGGGGGAAGGAGAGAGGGATTTAGAAGACGGTGAGAGGGGGAAGGAGAGAGGGAATTAGAAGACGGTGAGAGGGGGAAGGAGAGAGGATATTAGAGAACACAATGAGTGGGGGGAAAGAGAGGGAATTAGAGAAGACGGTCACGGGGGAAGGAGAGAGGGAATTAGAGAAGACGGTGAGAGGGGGAAGGAGAGGGGATTTAGAAGACGGTGAGAGGGGGAAGGAGAGAGGGATTTAGAAGATGGTGAAGGGGGAAAGAGAGAGGGAATTAGAAGATGGTGAAGGGGGAAGGAGAGAGGGAATTAGAGAAGACGGTCACGGGGGAAGGAGAGAGGGAATTAGAAGACGGTGAGAGGGGGAAGGAGAGAGGGATTTAGAAGATGGTGAAGGGGGAAGGAGAGAGGGAATTAGAAGATGGTGAAGGGGGAAGGAGAGAGGGAATTAGAAGACGGTGAGAGGGGGAAGGAGAGAGGAATTAGAGAAGACGGTGAGAGGGGGAAGGAGAGAGGGAATTAGAGAAGACAGTGAGAGGGGGAAGGAGAGAGGGAATTAGAGAAAACGGTGAGAGGGGGAAGGAGAGAGGGAATTAGAGAAGACGGTGAGAGGGGGAAGGAGAGAGGGAATTAGAAGACAGTGAGAGGGGGAAGGAGAGAGGGAATTAGAAGACAGTGAGAAGGGGGAAGGAGAGAGGGAATTAGAAGACGGTGAGAGGGGGAAGGAGAGACGGAATTAGAAGACGGTGAGAGGGGGAAGGAGAGAGGGAATTAGAAGACAGTGAGGGGGAAGGAGAGAGGGAATTAGAAGACAGTGAGGGGGAAGGAGAGAGGGAATTAGAAGACAGTGAGAGGGGGAAGGAGAGAGGGAATTAGAAGACGGTGAGAGGGGGAAGGAGAGACGGAATTAGAGAAGACGGTGAGAGGGGGAAGGAGAGAGGGAATTAGAGAAGACGGTGAAAGGGGGGAAGGAGAGAGGGAATTAGAAGACAGTGAGAGGGGGGAAGGAGAGAGGGAATTAGAAGACAGTGAGAAGGGGGAAGGAGAGAGGGAATTAGAAGACGGTGAGAGGGGGGAAGGAGAGACGGAATTAGAGAAGACGGTGAGAGGGGGGAAGGAGAGAGGGAATTAGAGAAGACGGTGAGAGGGGGGAAGGAGAGAGGGAATTAGAAGACGGTGAGAGGGGGGAAGGAGAGAGGATATTAGAGAACACAATGAGTGGGGGGAAAGAGAGAGGGAATTAGAGAAGACGGTCACGGGGGAAGGAGAGAGGGAATTAGAGAAGACGGTGAGAGGGGGAAGGAGAGAGGGATTTAGAAGACGGTGAGAGGGGGGAAGGAGAGAGGGATTTAGAAGATGGTGAAGGGGGAAAGAGAGAGGGAATTAGAAGATGGTGAAGGGGGGAAGGAGAGAGGGAATTAGAGAAGACGGTCACGGGGGAAGGAGAGAGGGAATTAGAAGACGGTGAGAGGGGGGAAGGAGAGAGGGATTTAGAAGATGGTGAAGGGGGGAAGGAGAGAGGGAATTAGAAGATGGTGAAGGGGGGAAGGAGAGAGGGAATTAGAAGACGGTGAGAGGGGGGAAGGAGAGAGGGAATTAGAGAAGACGGTGAGAGGGGGAAGGAGAGAGGGAATTAGAGAAGACAGTGAGAGGGGGGAAGGAGAGAGGGAATTAGAGAAAACGGTGAGAGGGGGGAAGGAGAGAGGGAATTAGAGAAGACGGTGAGAGGGGGAAGGAGAGAGGGAATTAGAAGACAGTGAGAGGGGGAAGGAGAGAGGGAATTAGAAGACAGTGAGAAGGGGGAAGGAGAGAGGGAATTAGAAGACGGTGAGAGGGGGAAGGAGAGACGGAATTAGAAGACGGTGAGAGGGGGAAGGAGAGAGGGAATTAGAAGACAGTGAGGGGGGGAAGGAGAGAGGGAATTAGAAGACAGTGAGAGGGGGAAGGAGAGAGGGAATTAGAAGACGGTGAGAGGGGGAAGGAGAGACGGAATTAGAGAAGACGGTGAGAGGGGGAAGGAGAGAGGGAATTAGAGAAGACGGTGAGAGGGGGAAGGAGAGAGGGAATTAGAAGACAGTGAGAGGGGGAAGGAGAGAGGGAATTAGAAGACAGTGAGAAGGGGGAAGGAGAGAGGGAATTAGAAGACGGTGAGAGGGGGGAAGGAGAGACGGAATTAGAAGACGGTGAGAGGGGGAAGGAGAGAGGGAATTAGAAGACAGTGAGAGGGGGAAGGAGAGAGGGAATTAGAAGACAGTGAGAGGGGGAAGGAGAGAGGGAATTAGAAGACGGTGAGAGGGGGGAAGGAGAGACGGAATTAGAGAAGACGGTGAGAGGGGGGAAGGAGAGAGGGAATTAGAGAAGACGGTGAGAGGGGGATGGAGAGGGAAAAACAAAAACACACACCTGATGCCACACAGCCAAAATATGACCAGATTGCTAGTGTGGACTCATCCATATTCTCGAGACACATAACACACGTACCCACCCACGCATGCACGTGCATGCACGCGCACACACGCAAACACACACACACACACACACACACACACACACACACACACACACACACACACACACACACACACACACACACACAACAGTTAATTACGTTAGTCTTGGATCAGCAGAGCGCTAATACAGCTACTGTATTTCCTAAGCAGCTGCTGTGAAACGTGAGAAGCTCTACTTGTAAATGACTGTCATATGTAATGACTGGCTGCCTGGTACTGCACTGTATGGTGCCTTTGGGACTTCACTCAACCCATTCATCTCATTACAGTTCACACTGTTAAGTCTATGTAATTACATTCACATTTACTATTTAAACTAGCAAGATAGCTGTTCATTGGTTCACAAATTACATTACATTTTGAAGGTGTACTTGTGGATCACTAACTAGAGGGGGGGGGAGTTTAGAAATTGTGGAAAGCGGCTCTCAGGTCTCCCTGTAGTTAAATCTGGTAGTCATACAGCCAGGCAGGATGGTCCCTGTAGTCATACAGCCAGGCAGGATGGTCCCTGTAGTCATACAGCCAGGCAGGATGGTCCCTGTAGTCATACAGCCAGGCAGGATGGTCCCTGTAGTCATACAGCCAGGCAGGATGGTCCCTGTAGTCATACAGCCAGGCAGGATGGTCCCTGTAGTCATACAGCCAGGCAGGATGGTCCCTGTAGTCATACAGCCAGGCAGGATGGTCCCTGTAGTCACACAGCCAGGCAGGATGGTCCCTGTAGTCACACAGCCAGGCAGGATGGTCCCTGTAGTCATACAGCCAGGCAGGATGGTCCCTGTAGTCACACAGCCAGGCAGGATGGTCCCTGTAGTCATACAGCCAGGCAGGGTGGGCCCTGTAGTCACACAGCCAGGCAGAGTTGTCCCTGTAGTCACACAGCCAGGCAGGGTGGTCACTGTAGCCACACAGCCAGGCAGGGTGGTCCCTGTAGCCACACAGCCATGCAGGGTTGTCCCTGTAGTCACACAGCCAGGCAGGGTGGTCCCTGTAGTCACACAGCCAGGCAGGGTTGTCCCTGTAGTCACACAGCCAGGCAGGGTGGTCACTGTAGCCACACAGCCAGGCAGGGTGGTCCCTGTAGTTACACAGCCAGGCAGGGTTGTCCCTGTAGTCACACAGCCAGGCAGGGTGGTCCCTGTGGTCACACAGCCAGGCAGGGTGGTCCCTGTAGCCACACAGCCAGGCAGGGTGGTCCCTGTAGCCACACAGCCAGGCAGGGTGGTCCCTGTGGTCACACAGCCAGGCAGGGTGGTCCCATGGAGATTGCAATGTTGTATCTCTGCCATTATGGCGTCTGTGACAGAATATGTACATAAAGATATATGAATGAGTGATGGTACAGAGCAGCATAGGCAAGATACAGTAGATGGTATCGAGTACAGTATATACATATGTGATGAGTATGTAAACAAAGTGGCATAGTTAAAGTGGCTAGTGATACATGCATTACATAAAGATGCAGTATATGATATAGAGTACAGTATATATGTATACATATGAGATGAATAATGTAGGGTATGTAAACATTATATTAGGTAGCATTGTTTAAAGTGGCTGGAGTTGAGTCAGTGTGTTGGCAGCAGCCACTCAATGTTAGTGGTTGCTGTTTAACAGTCTGATGGCCTTGAGATAAAAGCTGTTTTTCAGTCTCTCGGTCCCAGCTTTGATGCACCTGTACTGACCTCGCCTTCTGGATGATAGCGGGGTGAACAGGCAGTGGCTCGGGTGGTTGTTGTCTTTGATGATCTTTATGGCCTTCCTGTGACATCGGGTGGTGTAGGTGCCCTGGAGGGCAGGTAGTTTGCCCCCGGTGATGCGTTGTGCAGACCTCACTACCCTCTGGAGAGCCTTACGGTTGTGGGCGGAGCAGTTGCCGTACCAGGCGGTGATACAGCCCGCCAGGATGCTCTTGATTGTGCCTCTGTAGAAGTTTATGAGTGCTTTTGGTGACAAGCTGAATTTCTTCAGCCTCCTGAGGTTGAAGAGGCGCTGCTGCGCCTTCTTCACGATGCTGTCTGTGTGGGTGGACCAATTCATTTTGTCTGTGATGTGTATGCCGAGGAACTTAAAACTTGCTACTCTCTCCACTACTGTTCCATCGATGTGGATAGGGGGGTGTTCCCTCTGCTGTTTCCTGAAGTCCACAATCATCTCCTTAGTTTTTTTTCCCTTTATTTAACTAGGCAAGTCAGTTAAGAACAAATTCTTATTTTCAATGACGGCCTGGGAACAGTGGGTTAACTGCCTGTTCAGGGGCAGAACGACAGATTTTGTACCTTGTCAGCTCGGGGGTTTGTCCGGTTACTAGTCCAACGCTCTAACCACTAGGCTACACTGCCGCCCCAGTTTTGTTGAGTGATGAGGTTAATATAGATCTTTGTGTCCTAAAGTTGAAACCAGGACACCCCATACCTTTAGAAAGACAGCCTAAAGTCAAATAAAAGAAATGAACACTAGTCAGAGTGCAAACCCATTGTCTGCTTATCTACCAGACGCTTTACTCTGACGAATGGCTCTGGAACAGCTGAGAGAGCTGAAATGAACTGAGATCAGTGGTGAGAGCTGTCGATGAAGACGCGACACAGCTCAGAAAGGTCAGTAACTGAACTTGGGCCAGTGCCAAGTCCTGCAAGTTTCTCTTTCCTTCTTTGAGAGGGTGGATGAGCTGCTCTACAAGGGCTGAGAGGAGAGCTGATGAGGTGAGAGGCCACACAGAGCCAAGATAATACTGCCAACTGGGAGGTAAAGAGGACCCTTGTGTCTTGTTAAGGCGTCAGTACGCTTTAGTTCGGTTAAACCTTAGGTTGAAAAACTAGAAAAAGCGGCAATAGTAGTATTTGTCCAGTTTGAGACACCGTAGCCAGTATACACTTCCTCAAATAGTCAGAATTAATATAATTAAGATGTTTGGTGCAGTATTTTTCCATGAAACAATGTGCATGAAAACAAGTCGTCTATCAACAAAGACTTTATTGAAGAATCCCTACTGTTGACCAATCACCAACAAAATGTGGTAGTTTGCTCAAAGAAATAAAGGGAACACTTAAACAACACAATGTAACTCCAATTCAATCACGCTTCTGTGAATTCAAACTGTCCACATAGGAAGCAACACTGATTGACAATACATTTCACATGCTGTTGTGCAAATGGAATAGACAAAAGGTGGAAATTATAGGCAATTAGCAAGACACCCCCAATAAAGGAGTGGTTCTGCAGGTGGTGACCACAGACCACTTCTCAGTTCATATGCTTCCTGGTTGATGTTTTGGTCACTTTTGAATGCTGGTGGTGCTTTCACTCTAGTGGTAGCATGAGACGGAGTCTACAACCCACACAAGTGGCTCAGATAGTGCAGCTCATCCAGGATGGCCATCAATGCGAGCTGTGGCAAGAAGGTTTGCTGTGTCTGTCAGAGCTCTGTCCAGAGCATGGAGGCGCTACCAGGAGACAGGCCAGTACATCAGGAGACGTGGAGGAGGCCGTAGTAGGAGGCCGTAGGAGGGCAACAACCCAGCAGCAGGACCGCTACCTCCACCTTTGTGCAAGGAGGAGCAGGAGGAGCACTGCCAGAGCACTGTAAAATTACCTCCAGCAGGACACAAATGTGCATGTATCTGCTCTGTTGGGTGGCATTTCTTTGGGGGGCCGCACAGCCAGAGGTAGCACAGAGGTAGCCTGACTGCTATTAGGTACCGAGATGAGATCCTCAGACCCATTGTGAGACCATATGCTGGTGCGGTTGGCCCTGGGTTCCTCCTAATGCAAGACAATGCTACATCTCATGTGGCTGGAGTGTGTCACTAGTTCCTGCAAGAGGAAGGCATTGATGCTATGGACTGGTCCGCCCGTTCCCCAGACCTGAATCCAAGTGAGCACATCTGGGACATCATGTCTCGCTCTAGTCCAGGTCTGGGAGGAGGCATTGTAGGGAGGTCATACAGGCACGTGGAGGCCACACACACTACTGAGCCTCATTTTGACTTGTTTTAAGGACATTACATTAAGTTGGATCAGCCTGTAGTGTGGTTTTCCACTTTAATTTTGAGTGTGACTCCAAATCCAAACCTCCATGGGTTGATAAATTTGATTTCCAAGTATTTAATAAGAATATTTCATTCATTCAGATCTAGGATGTGTAATTTTAGTGTTCCCTTTATTTTTTTTAACAGTGTATTATGATGAAATTTTGTGACATTTTTGCTTGTTTTGGAATTCGGTGAGGATTTTTGGGGCTGTTCGGGTGCACAAAACATTTTCTGACCTCGGCTCCGAACTTCAGCTTGCCTTCAGAAAAAACATGTGGTGTACCCAAACAGCCCAAAAACAAACTAACAGAAGTCCAGGACAAACAAAAACAAACTTTACAGAACTGTTTCAGTTGGGAAGCATGCGGACGCCTTTACACACTACCGCACACACACACACACACACACACACACACACACACACACACACACACACACACACACACACACACACACACACACACACACACACACACACACACACACACACACACACACACACACACTCCAGAGGTGGAGAAGTTTGCCAATTATGGGTCCAAGTTTAAGACACTGAGTTACATTCAATAAATTGACTCTTCCACCAGTGTGACCAGCCCAGTCCTTTCCCGGGTGAGGGATGGGTGGACTGGAGCGGAAGCGGCGTAAACTCAGTGCTCACATTGCCTTACTGGGAGAAGGGATAGAGGTGGCATTATGAATAACATGTTCTACATGGCTGGCAACAGCAAGGTAAAGGGGGAAAATCAATCAGGCTAGTTGGCATAAGCTGCAGAACAGAGAGTGGATACTGTCATATAATATTGTAGTTGTGTGGAGTCAGGATCACTGAGCCTTGACATGAGAAACTCCTCCACGACAAACCAACTCTACTGAGACCTGACCTGAGTACCTCCTCCACGACAAACCAACTCTACTGAGACCTGAGTATCTCCTCCACGACAAACCAACTCTACTGAGACCTGAGTAACTCCACCACGACAAACCAACTCTACTGACACCTGACCTGAGTACCTCCTTCACGACAAACCAACTCTACTGAGACCTGACCTGAGTACCTCCTCCACGACAAACCAACTCTACTGACACCTGACCTGAGTACCTCCTCCACGACAAACCAACTCTACTGAGACCTTAGTAACTCCTCCACGATAAACCAACTCTACTGACACCTGACCTGAGTACCTCCTCCACGACAAACCAACTCTACTGAGACCTGAGTAACTCCTCCACGACAAACCAACTTAACTGAGACCTGAGTAACTCCTCCACAACAAACCAACTCCTCCACGATAAACCAACTCTACTGAGACCTGAGTAACTCCTCCACAACAAACCAACTCTACTGAGACCTGAATAACTCCTCCACGACAAACCAACTCCTCCACGATAAACCAACTCTACCTAGACCTGAGTACCTCCTCCACGACAAACCAACTCTACTGACACCTGACCTGAGTACCTCCTCCACGACAAACCAACTCTACTGAGACCTGAGTATCTCCTCCACGACAAACCAACTCTACTGAGACCTGAGTAACTCCACCACGACAAACCAACTCTACTGACACCTGACCTGAGTACCTCCTTCACGACAAACCAACTCTACTGAGACCTGACCTGAGTACCTCCTCCACGACAAACCAACTCTACTGACACCTGACCTGAGTACCTCCTCCACGACAAACCAACTCTACTGAGACCTTAGTAACTCCTCCACGATAAACCAACTCTACTGACACCTGACCTGAGTACCTCCTCCACGACAAACCAACTCTACTGAGACCTGAGTAACTCCTCCACGACAAACCAACTTAACTGAGACCTGAGTAACTCCTCCACAACAAACCAACTCCTCCACGATAAACCAACTCTACTGAGACCTGAGTAACTCCTCCACAACAAACCAACTCTACTGAGACCTGAGTAACTCCTCCACAACAAACCAACTCTACTGAGACCTGAGTAACTCCTCCACGATAAACCAACTCTACTGAGACCTGAGTACCTCCTCCACGACAAACCAACTCTACTGAGACCTGAGTATCTCCTCCACGACAAACCAACTCTACTGAGACCTGAGTAACTCCTCCACAACAAACCAACTCTACTGACACCTGACCTGAGTACCTCCTTCACGACAAACCAACTCTACTGACACCTGACCTGAGTACCTCCTCCACGACAAACCAACTCTACTGAGACCTGAGTAACTCCTCCACAACAAACCAACTCTACTGAGACCTGAGTAACTCCTCCACAACAAACCAACTCTACTGAGACCTGAATAACTCCTCCACAACAAACCAACTCTACTGAGACCTGAGTAACTCCTCCACAACAAACCAACTCCTCCACAACAAACCAACTCTACTGAGACCTGAGTAACTCCTCCACAACAAACCAACTCCTCCACAACAAACCAACTCTACTGAGACCTGAGTAACTCCTCCACAACAAACCAACTCTACTGAGACCTGAATAACTCCTCCACAACAAACCAACTCTACTGAGACCTGAGTAACTCCTCCACAACAAACCAACTCCTCCACAACAAACCAACTCTACCTAGACCTGAGTAACTCCTCCACAACAAACCAACTCCTCCACAACAAACCAACTCTACTGAGACCTGAGTAACTCCTCCACAACAAACCAACTCTACTGAGACCTGAATAACTCCTCCACAACAAACCAACTCTACTGAGACCTGAGTAACTCCTCCACGACAAACCAACTCCTCCACGACAAACCAACTCTACTGAGACCTGAGTAACTCCTCCACGACAAACCAACTCCTCCACGACAAACCAACTCTACTGAGACCTGAGTAACTCCTCCACAACAAACCAACTCTACTGAGACCTGAGTAACTCCACCACGACCAACCAACTCTACTGAGACCTGAGTAACTCCTCCACAACAAACCAACTCTACTGAGACCTGAGTAACTCCTCCACGACAAACCAACTCTACTGAGACCTGAATAACTCCTCCACAACAAACCAACTCTACTGAGACCTGAGTAACTCCTCCACGACAAACCAACTCTACTGAGACCTGAATAACTCCTCCACAACAAACCAACTCTACTGAGACCTGAGTAACTCCTCCACGATAAACCAACTCCTCCACGACAAACCAACTCTACTGAGACCTGAGTAACTCCTCCACAACAAACCAATTCTACTGAGACCTGAGTAACTCCTCCACGACAAACCAATTCTACTGAGACCTGAGTAACTCCTCCACGACAAACCAACTCCTCCACGACAAACCAACTCCTCCTCGACAAACCAATTCTACTGAGACCTGAGTAACTCCTCCACGACAAACCAACTCCTCCACGACAAACCAACTCTACTGAGACCTGAGTAACTCCTCCTCGACAAACCAATTCTACTGAGATCTGAGTAACTCCTCCACGACAAACCAACTCTACTGAGACCTGAGTAACTCCTCCAACACAAACCAATTCTACTGAGATCTGAGTAACTCCTCCACGACAAACCAACTCTACTGAGACCTGAGTAACTCCTCCACGACAAACCAATTCTACTGAGACCTGAGTAACTCCTACACGACAAACCAACTCTACTGAGACCTGAGTAACTCCTACACGACAAACCAACTCTACTGAGCCTCTCCTCCTCCTCTCCTCTTCTCCACCAGGGTTCTAAAAGGCTCCATATGGTCTGTGATTCTTCTGTACGAGTTTGAAGCGTCGGGAAATAGCTTCCACACCCCATTAGTCTATAGCCATGCCACTCAGAGAGGAGGCTGGGAGGGGGAGGAGGATGCAGATACAGATTATTGTGGGTAGTAGGGTAAGGTACACTATATTTCAAACGGAAGATGTTACATCAAAGAGCCTCATTATGGCTGAACAGCCTTCTAACTTCCATCCTTCCACAGTGATACTGATGAGGTTAGCTAACTGGACTCTGTTCATCCATTACACACACAACCACACTAAATATAGCTCCCCGTAATGAAGGGAGGGAGGGTCGACTCTACTCAAGAAACCATTCAGCTTCAAATTAGAGGACGTGCGTCTGTGTGCATTTGGGTGAATATCATTATGTATAGACTGTAACTGTATCCCTTATGTAAATTGTATGACCTACTACAGAGTGTATTCATGTGTGTCAGCAGTTTGGAGAGAAATCTATCCTCCCACATTGAAAATCAGTTGTTTCAAGGTGAATAATGAATACAGAGTGTATTAAATATACGGGATATCATTGCTGAACCACTCTGTACAGAGACCTACAGGATATCTGTTCTGGACCACTCTGTACAGAGATCTACAGGATATCTGTTCTGGACCACTCTGTACAGAGACCTACAGGATATCTGTTCTGGACCACTCTGTACAGAGACCTACAGGATATCTGTTCTGGACCACTCTGTACAGAGATCTACAGGATATCTGTTCTGGACCACTCTGTACAGAGACCTACAGGATATCTGTTCTGGACCACTCTGTACAGAGACCTACAGGATATCTGTTCTGGACCACTCTGTACAGAGATCTACAGGATATCTGTTCTGGACCACTCTGTACAGAGACCTACAGGATATCTGTTCTGGACCACTCTGTACAGAGATCTACAGGATATCTGTTCTGGACCACTTTGTACAGAGATCTACAGGAAATTAGCCTACGGGCACTGCTACCCATAGAGAAAGAGAGAGAGAGAGAGAAAGAGAGAGAGAGAGAGAGAGAGAGAGAGAGAGAGAGAGAGAGAGAGAGAGAGAGAGAGAGAGAGAGAGAGAGAGAGAGAGAGAGGCGGGAGGAAGCGAGATGGTTTGAGAGAGATGGAGTTATAAAATAGTCTACCGTAATGTCAATCACAGTGGGCATGTAAAGATTCATGAGTCACATGAAAACATGCATAAAAAGAGGGACTGAAGGTTGTTAGTTATAAATTCATGGAAGTTGACAAGAAACTCCTCCATGCAGGGCGGCTCATTAATGTAAATAACATGGTTGAATAATCCGCAGGACCCACCAATTATATAACCTGATCTAGCTGTGTAGTGGGAGGGAGGGAGCTGGATGTTGAGAGAGAGAGATTGACTCAGAAATAGAGAGAATCAGAGAGATGGGGAGTGAGGGAGAGAGAAAGAGAAGAGAGAGAGAGATTGGATCATTGGTCACCCTCCCTCAACACCCACGCACATTTTAGCTAATAGTCACGCACAGCTTAGCTAATAGTCATGCACAGGACGATACACCGACAAAATAAACATACCAGTGTTGATATTTGCATATTTGTCATTTTCCAACTTGCAGTTTATGAATGCTTCATTGAGTAACTCAAATCAGCAGCATGCTAAATGGTTTGTTTGTGTGGTTTGTGTTGTACTATAGGAGAAAGCCTCGTATAGTTTTCTCTAGAGAAATTCAATATTTGGTAAGTCAATTACAGGGTTCACTGAATCTCTCTACTCCATTTTAAATCATGTCACAAAATCAGCATTGCAAATATGAAAAGCTTAAAAGGAAACACACACACAAAAAAAGCAATTATACAACACCTTGTTCTCCACTGTGCTTATGTGATTGCTGATAGTGGATGAGGCCAACGTTCTAGTGATATGGGCTTAATGCCTTGATTCATAATCTCCATTGCTTTTACTAAACCATCGCTGAGTCCAGACTCAGAGGCATTGACTTAGAGCCCAACAAGGTCAACTAGTCTGAAAATGATACATGAAATCAATAGAATCATATCAATCATTCATGCCATGAGCACTGAGCAGTCGGGGAACAGAGGTACAGCATGTCTCTACACCTCTGCAGTCGGGGAACAGAGGTACAGCATGTCTCTACACCTCTATAGTCGTGGAACAGAGGTACAGCATGTCTCTACTCTTCTACACCTGCATATTGACCAGGGTCATGGCTGTTCCAATCATGTGAACTCTTCTGTCTGCAGTAGACATGTCCACAGGGACCAGAGTTAGACATAGGGTCACAGCCAGGAGCGGACTGGCATTTACCCGAAATGTAAGATTTAGCCCAGTGGGTCTTCGTTGTTGTTGCACAAAATAATAATTATCTGACTGATAATGGGGGTTTCAAGGGGGGGGGGGAATGTGCCGGTCTGTTACGAATGCCAGGGCCTGATCTCTGGTCCCAGTTCGTCCCTGGTCACAGCTCCATGAACGGTTCCCTCCCATAGACTTTACTACAATACAGACTGGGACATTTTTTACATTTGCTTTTATTTCTCATTTACAACTGCAACCTGGCCAAGATAAAGCAAAGCAGTGCAACACAAACGACAACACAGAATTACACATGGAATAAACAAACATACAGTCAATAATACAATAGAAAAAGTCTATATACAGTGTGTGCAAATGAGGTAGGATAACTGAGGTAAGGCAATAAATAGGCCATAGTGGCGAAATAATTACAATATAGCAATTATACACTGGAGTGATAGATGTGCAGAAGATGAATGTGCAAGTAGAGTTACTGGGGTGCAAATGAGCAAAAAAATCAAATAGAAAACAGTATGGGGATGAGGTAGTTGGATGGGCTATTTACAGATGGGCTATGTACAGGTGCAGTGATCTGTGAGCTGCACTGACAGCTGGTGCTTAAAGCTAGTGAGGGAGATATGAGTCTCCAGCTTCATTGATTTTTGCAGTTCGTTCCAGTCATTGGCAGCAGAGAACTTGAAGGAAAGGCGGCCGAAGGAGAAATTGGCTTTGGGGGTGACCAGTGAAATATACCTGCTGGAGCGCGTGCTACGGGTGGGTGCTGCTATGGTGACCAGACATAGTAACCTAACATAACATAAACATATTAATCTAACCTCCCGTAGGCTTTACTATTATACAATCTGGGACACATTAAGCTAAACTCTGATACTTCCTGTCTGTAAAGTATCTATAGAATAGACCCACACTGCTCCACAGTCACTGAGATGAGCAGCAGGTAGACAGCTGTTCTCAGCTCTCTGACAATGTACGTGATGCATGCAGAGTATCATCCATGAAGAGAATGTTCTAGACATCTTCAAATAAATCAGGATACTATTTGGGGATTATTTGATCTCAGATTGGATACTGAAATGTAAAGAGGGCACAGAGAATGACAGGCTCTATGAATAGGCATGTGAGTCACACAACAGTAGGCTTTATTGGTGGCAGTGCACAGCATTTCACAGTGTTACTTACGCACTGGGGATATATTTGGAATCCAGGGAGGAACTGCAAGTGTGTGTGTGTGTGTGTGTGTGTGTGTGTGTGTGTGTGTGTGTGTGTGTGTGTGTGTGTGTGTGTGTGTGTGTGTGTGTGTGTTTATAAATCAAATCAAATCAAATGTTATTTGTCACATACACATGGTTAGCAGATGTTAATTTGAGTGTAGCGAAATGCGAGTGTAGCGAAATGCTTGCGCTTCTAGTTCCGACAATGCAGTAATATCTAACAAGTAAATTCACAACTACTTTATACACACAAATGTAAGGGATGAATATATATATATGGGTGAGCGATGGCAGTGCGGCAGAGGCAAGATGCAGTAGATGGTATAGAACAGTATATACATATGAGATGAGTAATGTGGGATATGTAGACATTATTAAAGTGGCATGATTTAAGGTGATTTAAGTCCATTTATTAAAGTGGCCAGAGATTTGAGTCTGTATGTTGACAGCAGCCTCTCTATGTTAGTGATGGCTGTTTAACAGTCTGATTGCCTTGAGATAGAAGCTGTTTTTCAGTCTCTCTGTCCCAGCTTTCATGCATCTGTAATGACCTCGCCTTCTGGAAGATATCGGGGTGAACAGGCAGTGAATTGGGTGATTGTTGTCCTTGATGATCTTTTTGGCCTTCCTGTGACATCGGGTCCTGTAGGTGTCCTAGAGGGCAGGTAGTTTGCCCCCGGTGATGCGTTGTGCAGACCGCACCACCCTCTGGAGAGCCTTTCGGTTGAGGGCGATGCAGTTGCCATACCAGGCGGTGATATAGCCCGAAAGTATGATCTCGATTGTGCATCTGTGCCTAAGTGTGTGAGTGTTTTAGGTGACAAGCCAAATTTCTTCAGCCTCCTGAGGATAAAGAGGCGCAGCTGCGCCTTCTTCACGACGCTGTCTGTGTGGGTGGACCATTTCAGTTTGTCCGTAATGTGTACGCCGAGGAACTTAAAACTTTCCACCTTCTCTACTGCTGTCCCATCGATGTCATCTCCTTTGTTTTGTTGACGTTGAGTGAGAGGTTATTTACCTGAAATTTTCCGAGGGCCCTCACCTCCTCCCTGTAGGTTGTCTCGTCGTTGCTGGTAGTCAAGCCTACCACTGCAGTGTTGTCTGCAAACTTGATGATTGAGTTGGAAGCGTGCATGGCCACGCAGTCATGGGTGAACAGGGAGTACAGGAAAGAGCTGAGAACGCACCCTTGTGGGGCCCCAGTGTTGAGGATAAGCGGGGTGGAGATGTTGTTACCTACCCTCACCACCTGGGGGCGGCCCGTCACAAAGTCCAGGACCCAGTTGCACAGGGCAGGATTGAAATCCAGGGTCTCAAGCTTAATGATGAGTTTGGACGGTACTATGGTATTAAATGCTGAGCTATAGTCAATGAACACCATTCGTACATATGTATTCCTCTTGTCCAGATGGGATAGGGCAGTATGCAGTGTGATGGCGATTGCATCGTCAGTGGACCTATTTGGGTGGTAAGCAAATCGTAGTGGGTCCAGGGTATCAGGTAGGTTGGAGGTGATATGCTCCTTGACTAGTCTCTCAAAGCGCATCGTGATGACAGAAGTGAGTGCAACGGGACGATATTAACTTAGTTCAGTTACCTTAGCTTTCTTGGGAACAGGAACAACGGTGGCCATCTTGAAGCATGTGGGCACAACAGACTGGGATAGGGATTGATTGAATATGTCCGTAAACACACCTTGCCTGCTGGTCTGCGCATGCTCTGAGGACCCGGCTAGGGATGCCGTCTTGACCGGCGGCCTTGCGAGGGTTAACACGTTTAAATGTCTCAATCACGTCGGCCACGGAGAAGGAGAGCCCACAGGCTTTGGTAGCGGGCCATGTCAGTGGCACTGTATTATCCTCAAAGCGAGCAAAGAAGTTGTTTAACTTGTCTGGGAGCAAGACTTCGATGTTCGCGATGGGGCTGGTTTTCTTTTTGTAATCCGCGATTGACTGTAGACCCTGCCACATACATCTCGTGTTTGAGCCTTTGAAATCCGACTCTACTTTGTCTCTATACTGACGCTTTGCTTGTTTGATTGCCTTGCGGAGGGAATAGCTGCACTGTTTGTATTCGGTCATGTTTCCAGTTGCCTTGCCACGATTAAAAGCAGTGGTTCGCAAATGCTGCTATCAATGCACGGTTTCTGGTTAGGAAATGTTTTAACAGTCACAGTGGGTACAACATCTCCGATGAACTTCGAGTCATCGTATCCGATTGGTCAGACCAGCGTTGGACAAACCTGAGCAATGGCGTTTCCTGTTTTAGTTTCTGTCTATAGGCTGAGAGCAACAAAAATGGAGTCATGGTCAGATTTGCCGAAGGGGGTACAGGAGAGAGCTGGTTTCCAGTTTACATAGAGTCCAGTGAAGTTCTATCAGGGCCGAAGAGGTATCTGCTTGGGGGGTGGATATACACAACTGTGACTATTATCGAAGAGAATTCTCTTGGAAGATAATGCGGTCGGCATTTGATTGTAAGGAATTCTAGGTCAGGAGAACCCTTCTTCTTGCCAGAGAGATGTTTGCTTCTGTCGGCGCAATGCATGAAGAAACCGGGTGGCTGTACCGACTCTGACAGAATGTTACAATCTCTCCGCTTCTGGAAATATGTATTCCTGGTTGTAATGTTGGTAAGTTGTCATCACTTTTATATCCAATATTTCTTCCTGGCTGTATGTAATAATACTTGAGATTTCCTGGGCTAATAATGTAAGAAATAATACATAAAATAATATATAAAAAAACAAAAAACTGCATTGTTTCCTAAGGACCTGAAGTGAGGCGACCATCTCTGAGAGTCTATTTAACCACAGATCCTATATTCTATTTAACCACAGATCCTATAGTCTATTGAATCACAGATCCTCTAGTCTATTTAACCTACAGATCATCTAGTCTATTGAATCACAGATCCTCTAGTCTATTTAACCACAGATCCTCTAGTCTATTTAACCACAGATCCTCTAGTCTATTTAACCTACAGATCCTCTATTCCATTTAACCACAGATCCTCTAGTCTATTTAAACACAGATCCTCTAGTCTATTTAACCTACAGATCCTCTATTCCATTTAACCACAGATCCTCTAGTCTATTTAACCACAGATCCTCTAGTCTATTTAAACACAGATCCTCTAGTCTATTTAACCACAGATCCTCTAGTCTATTTAACCACAGATCCTCTAGTCTATTTAACCACAGATCCTATAGTCTATTTAACCTACAGATCCTCTAGTCTATTGAATCACAGATCCTCTAGTCTATTTAACCACAGATCCTCTAGTCTATTTAACCTACAGATCCTATAGTCTATTTAACCTACAGATCATCTAGTCTATTGAATCACAGATCCTCTAGTCTATTTAACCTACAGATCCTCTATTCCATTTAACCACAGATCCTCTAGTCTATTTAACCACAGATCCTCTATTCTATTTAACCACAGATCCTCTAGTCTATTTAAACACAGATCCTCTATTCTATTTAACTACAGATCCTCTATTCTATTTAACTACAGATCCTCTAGTCTATTTAAACACAGATCATCTAGTCTATTTAAACACAGATCCTTTAGTCTATTTAACCACAGATCCTCTAGTCTATTTAAACACAGATCCTCTATTCTATTTAACTACAGATCCTCTATTCTATTTAACTACAGATCCTCTAGTCTATTTAAACACAGATCCTCTAGTCTATTTAACCACAGATCCTCTAGTCTATTTAACCACAGATCCTCTAGTCTATTTAACCACAGATCCTCTAGTCTATTTAAACACAGATCCTCTATTCTATTTAACCACATATCCTCTATTCTATTTAACCACAGATCCTCTAGTCTATTTAAACACAGATCCTCTAGTCTATTTAAACACAGATCCTCTAGTCTATTTAACCACAGATCCTCTAGTCTATTTAACCACAGATCCTCTATTCTATTGAATCACAGATCCTCTAGTCTATTTAACCACAGATCCTCTAGTCTATTTAACCACAGATCCTCTATTCTATTTAACCACAGATCCTATATTCTATTTAACCACAGATTGTCTAGTCTATTTAACCACAGATTGTCTAGTCTATTTAACCACAGATTGTCTAGTCTATTTAACCACAGATTGTCTAGTCTATTTAACCACAGATTGTCTAGTCTATTTAACAACAGATCCTCTAGTCTATTTAACCACAGATTGTCTAGTCTATTTAACAACAGATCCTCTAGTCTATTTAACCACAGATTCTCTAGTCTATTTAACCACAGATCCTCTAGCCTATTTAACCACAGATCCTCTAGTCTATTTAACCACAGACCCTCTAGTCTATTTAACCACAGATCCTCTAGTCTATTTAACCACAGACCCTCTAGTCTATTTAACCACAGACCCTCTAGTCTATTTAACCACAGATTGTCTAGTCTATTTAACCACAGATCCTCTAGTCTATTTAACCACAGATCCTCTAGCCAAACAAGCCATTATATTTACCATCATCTGCTAAGCTCTGGTCATAAACAAACACACTAATGATCCTAAACGCACACATTAAGTGGTTAAATTAGGAAAATATCATTACTAAACATCCTACTCTAAATCGCTTTCATAATGTTCTATGAAGGTAAGCCAGTAACTGTACTTCAGCCTACTGCTGTACTGCTTGTTTGGGTAGGAGATACAAGGAAGCTTCCTGGTCTGGGTGGGAGACACAGGGAGACTTCCTGTTCTGGGTGGGAGACACAGGGAGACTTTCTGTTCTGGGTGGGAGACACAAGGAAACTTCCTGGTCTGGGTGGGAGACACAGGGAGACTTCCTGTTCTGGGTGGGAGACACAGGGAGACTTTCTGTTCTGGGTGGGAGACACAGGGAGACTTTCTGTTCTGGGTGGGAGACACAAGGAAACTTCCTGATCTGGGTGGGAGACACAGGGAGACTTCCTGTTCTGGGTGGGAGACACAAGGAAGCTTCCTGTTCTGGGTGGGAGACACAGGGAGACTTCCTGTTCTGGGTGGGAGACGCAGGGAGACTTCCTGTTCTGGGTGGGAGACACAAGGAAGCTTCCTGTTCTGGGTGGGAGACACAAGGAAGCTTCCTGCTCTGGGCGGGAGACACAGAGAGACTTCCTGTTCTGGGTGGGAGACACAGAGAGACTTCCTGCTCTGGGTGGGAGACAAAGAGACTTCATCTCCTTTGAGTAACGGGTCTATCTCTGTGCTCCAGCCTGAGAGCCTAAAGCATGGCGGAAACAATATAAACAGAGTGTAAGTCATGACAGAAACATTCTGAACAGAGCCTAAGGCACGACAGAAACTTTCTGAATCGAGTGTAAACCATGACAGAAACATTCTGAACAGAGCCTAAGGCATGGCAGAAACATTGTAAACAGAGCCTAAGTCATGACAGAAACATTGTAAACAGAGCCTAAGTCATGACAGAAACATTGTAAACAGAGCCTAAGTCATGACAGAAACATTGTAAACAGAGCCTAAGGCATGACAGAAACAGTCTGAACAGAGCCTAAAGAATGACAGAAACATTCTGAACAGAGTGAAAAACATGACAGAAACATTCTGAACAGAGTGAAAAACATGACAGAAACATTCTGAACAGAGTGAAAAACATGACAGAAACAGTCTAAACAGAGTGGAAAGCATGACAGAAACATTATGAACAGAGTGAAAAACATGACAGAAACAGTCTGCATAGAGTGTAAGGCATGACAGAAACAGTCTGAATAGAGTGTAATGCATGACAGAAACAGTCTAAACAGAGTGTAAAGCATGACAGAAACAGTCTAAACAGAGTGTAAAGCATGACAGAAACATTCTGAACAGAGTGGAAAGCATGACAGAAACATTATGAACAGAGTGAAAAACATGACAGAAACAGTCTGCATAGAGTGTAAGGCATGACAGAAACAGTCTGAATAGAGTGTAATGCATGACAGAAACAGTCTAAACAGAGTGTAAAGCATGACAGAAACAGTCTAAACAGAGTGTAAAGCATGACAGAAACATTCTGAACAGAGTGGAAAGCATGACAGAAACATTATGAACAGAGTGAAAAACATGACAGAAACAGTCTGCATAGAGTGTAAGGCATGACAGAAACAGTCTGAATAGAGTGTAAAGCATGACAGAAACAGTCTGAATAGAGTGTAAGGCATGACAGAAACAGTCTGAATAGAGTGTAAAGCATGACAGAAACAGTCTGAATGGAGGGTAAAGCATGACAGAAACAGTCTGAATGGAGGGTAAAGCATGACAGAAACAGTCTGAATGGAGGGTAAAGCATGACAGAAGCAGTCTGAATAGAGTGTAAAGCATGACAGAAGCAGTCTGAATGGAGGGTAAAGCATGACAGAAACAGTCTGAACAGAGCCTAAAGAACGACAGAAACATTCTGAACAGAGTGAAAAGCATGACAGAAACAGTCTGAATAGAGTGTAAGGCATGACAGAAGGAGTGGGGGACAGACAAAGAAACTGATATTTCTATCACAGTGCTTCAGAAACAGAAATTAAATGGAGCATGTTTTGAGTGGAGTCAGGGCTGAGCCAGGGGCGGTGGGGGGGGGGTAGATGAGGCCAGGACACAGAGAGGGTTCTATGGGCAGGGACACCGGTGCAAATTGGCTCAGTGGCGTGAAAGCACTGGACATATTATAGTTTGATTACATTTTAGGGAGTATTCTGAGTAAGTGGAAACATATTTTGACTTGTTGAAACAAAGTTGGGGGGGGGTAGATATTCAGATTATTTTCTTTGCAAGTTGAACGAGTGGATTACTCAAATCTATGGCGCCAACTAAACTGACTTTTTGGGATATAAAGTAGGATTTTATCTTACAAAATGACACTACATGTTATAGCTGGGGCCCTTTGGATGATAAATCAGAGGAAGATTTTCAAAACGTAAGTGAATATTTAATTGTTATATGTGAATGTATGAAACCTGTGCCGGTGGAAAAATATTTTAATGTCTGGAGCCGTCCTCAATCAATAGCATGGAATGTTTTCTCTGTAATAGCTACTGTATATCGGACAGTGCAGTTAGATTAACAAGAATTTAAGCTTTCAGCCGATATAAGACACTTATATGTACTTAAATGTTTCAGATCCATAATATTCATGATTATTTATTTGAATTGCGCACCCTCCAGTTTCACGGGAAGTTGTTCTGCTAGCGGGACACCGATCCTGCATTATGAAATAATGACATTACATTTTAATGGCAATTCCAAAATAGTGGACATTCAATTGCCAAAACATTTAAAGTATTCCATTGTCTCTGAGAGGTCCACATTGAGTAGACATCAATAGAAACATAGAAAATTACTATGAAATAATACAATATTTCAGTTGTGTAAATTACTATATTGATTCATTTATTATTTGTAATTCCTTGAAGTGATACTTCCTCAATTTGGCAATGAATCCCTTTATCTAGAGTAAGATGAACTCATGGGTACCATTTTTATGTCTCTATGTGCGGTATGAAGGAAGTTGCTAACTAGCGTAATTGCTAACTAGTGTTAGCGGACTGACTAGCATGCTAGCAGATACCTATAGACTTCTAGTCATTGTGCTAATGTTTGTTAGCATTGGCTCGCAAAAATACCTCTCACTTCCTTCATAATGGACACAGAGACATAAAAATGGTATCCACGAGTTAATTTGACTCTGGAGTAGTAGAAAAGGGCCTCGTTGTCAAAATCCAGAAATATCCCTTTAAAGTCATTATCTTATCGCTGCTCAAGCAGTAGCAGCCAGCCAGCGTTATCTCATCAATGTTATCTCATTGCTCCCCATACTGTACTGTCCTAAGTCATCCTACTTATCTAGGCAAGACTGCTTTCACCAACTGTCTCTATCCCGCTTTCTCCTTGTGCTGTGTACATTCCTCTCTCATGCGGTCTGTGTGTATCTAACCTAATGTACCAGGCGTTAAAAGTGTACCCACCTCTGTCCGGGCAGGAAAAAACGGATTATGTTCATTGTAGTTCATGTTTCTGAGCTGAACTAGGTTGAAAACTACAACTCCTTTCAACCCAGCATCTTGACTTGTTTTCACATGAATTATTTGTTTTCTCTCTAGAAAAACGGTGCATTGGGCTCACAAAAAAAACAGAACTAAATAGAATTTAAGTAATTGAACCGATATTGGTAAATTAGTTGTTTAAAAATAAAAATAAGACATTTCAGTTCATCTTTTAGCACTAACCACAGGGCACAAACGTTTGTTCCAGGTTGGTTCAACATCATTTCATTGAAATAACATGGAAACAACGTTGATTCAACCATTGTGTGTGCCCAGTGTGTTCACACCAGTGGTGGAAAAAGTACCCAATTGTCATACTTGAGTAAAAGTATAGATACCTTCATAGAAAGTTACTCAAGTAAAAGTGGAAGTCACTCAGTAAAATACTACTTGAGTAAAAGACGAAAAGTATTTGGTTTTAAATATACTTAAGTATCAAAAGTAAATGGAATTGCTGAAATGTACTTAGGGATCAAAAGTACAACTAAAAGTATAAACCATTTCATATTCCTTATATTATGCAAACCAGATGGCACAATTATTACAAAACAATGGACAGATAGTCAGGGGACACTCCATTACTCAGACATAATCTACAAACTAAGTATTTGTGTTTTAGTGAGTCCGCCAGATCAGAGGCAGTAGAGATGACCAGGGATGTTCTCTGTTTAGTGAGTGCTCCAGATCAGAGGCAGTAGGGATGACCAGGGATGTTCTCTGTTTAGTGAGAGCTCCAGATCAGAGACAGTAGGGATGACCAGGGATGTTCTCTGTTTAGTGAGAGCTCCAGATCAGAGGCAGTAGGGATGACCAGGGATGTTCTCTGTTTAGTGAGAGCTCCAGATCAGAGGCAGTAGGGATGACCAGGGATGTTCTCTTGATAAGTGTGTGAATTGGACCATTTTCCTGTCAAAATGTAATGAGTACTTTTGGGTGTCAGTAAAAAGTAAATGATTTCCTTTAGGAATGTAGTGCTTCACACAGTTCTTTCTCCCTAAATGTTCATTTTCCCCTCCATGTCGCTCAATTGCATTCCGATCGCTCCTTCTACACACGCTTGCAGAGTTCACAGACGTGCTCCTGTCAGGCCTAGAGAAATAAATGCCTATTAAAAACATTGGGAAGGTGGGAATAAAACATGCCTGTAACTGATGGGATACACAAGCCACATTCCTTGCCAAATGATGGCAGTTCATCACAAATTCAAAAATGGACTGGTTGATTGAATCACGGAAATATGCATTCCATAAACACTGTCTATTTCCCGCTTACGCTATTATATTATATATAAACTATTACTAGTTTGCAAACTGCTAGTGCCATTTAGAATTCTGTTCTGTTTTTTACTCTGTTAAACGACATCATGTGTTTTTTTTGTTTTCCCGAACCCTGTGATGAGGGTTCGGGAAATAAGGGCTTGTCTTGTCTGCTAAATGAACAAAATAAGACTATACCATTGCACAGACATAGGCTTCTACAAGCACTGCTGATGTTAGTGCCTTTTTCAAGATTGTGTTCCACCAGTTGATGTTACGGTTTCAATAGATTAATCATATATCACAATTTTATTGACTGAATATATATATATATAAGGCAATTTAGAACATTGCTAATGCATTGTTGGCATATAGACAAATACGCACATATTTTCTCCAGTGCCGGCCTTGCCCTTGTGTTAAACAAATACATGTTTCGTCCATTCAGGGTCGTCGAACAGTCAAAAAAAACATCTAAACGGCCATTCCTAGAAGATCTATGGAGGGAGATATAGGGAGAGTGGATGAGGAGAATCGAGAAGGACAAAAATAGGGAGGGAGGGAAGAGATGGGGAGAGAAGCGGCACTGGGGTGCCAAGTCTAGGACAGAAGCGCTGCTCAACAGTTTTTACCCCCAAGCCTTGAGAGTCCTGAACAGGTAATCAAATGGCTAACCGGACTATTTGCATTGTGCCCCCCCAAACCCCTCTTTTATGCTGCTGCTTCTCTCTGTTTATCATATATGCATAGTCACTTTAACTATACATTCATGTACATACTACCACAATTGGGCCGACCAACCAGTGCCCCCGCACATTGGCTAACCAGACTATCTGCATTGTGTCCCACCACCCACCAACCCCTCTTTTACGCTACTGCTACTCTCTGTTTATCATATATGCATAGTCACTTTAACCATCTACATGTACCTACTACCTCAGTCAGCCTGACTAACCGGTGTCTGTATGTAGCCTCGCTACTTTTATAGCCTCGCTACTTTTATAGCCTGTCTTTTTACTGTTGTTTTATTTCTTTACCTACCTATTGTTCACCTAATACCTTTTTTTTGCACTATTGGTTAGAGCCTGTAAGTCAGCATTTCACTGTTGTATTCAGCGCACGTGACAAATAAACTTTGATTTGATTTGATTTGAAAAGAGGAAGACAGACAGACACAGAGAGAGAGCGAGAGTGAGAAAAAAAATAGCATGGAGCGAGAGAAAGACAAGAAAGAGAAGAGGGAAGGGACTTGAGAAAGCAACAGATAGGATAACAAAAGAGAAAGAAAGATGAGTGGTCTAATTCGCCTCAGTAATGAAAATGTTCCCGTCATTCTCTAAGTGAGCCAATTTGTCTGCACTGTGGTTCAGCACAATGACAGTCAATTCACATCTCCGCCATTTTTCGTTTCCTTCTCACCACAGTGCTGCTCCTGACTAACAGATACAGATACTTCCTCTCCTCTCCTCCCCTCCCCTTTCTCACAGTTTAAGAAATAGATCATCCTGACTTTCCCCAAAGCGAGTGCGCCACCCTCCCCTCTCTGAAATTAATCAGCTTATAGTTTGGGGCAGCTGGGTGTCCTCCTGGACTTTAGGAGGAGAAAAGCAAGGGATGTTAAAACTGTGTGGGTGGCAACAATCCTCTCTCTCTCTCTCTCTCTCTCTCTCTCTCTCTCTCTCTCTCTCTCTCTCTTCTCTCTCTCTCTGTCTCTCTCTCTCTCTCTGTCTCTCTGTCTCTCTCTCTGTCTCTCTCTCTGTCTCTCTCTCTCTCTCTCCCATTACAGAAATCTCTCTCTCATTACAGAAAGCACTCTCTCTCTCTCTCTCTCTGTCTCTCTGTCTCTGAAACAGAGATCGCTGCTGAGTCACCTTCTGCTCCTGAGGTTTCAGGGTTTATATTTTTTTTATTGTAAACTGGGGATGATTAGGTGACCGTGATGGTATGACCCCTACTCATACAATAAGTGCTATGGGATCTTTAGTTAGCACAGAGTGTCAGGACACCCGTTTAACATCCCTTGCAAAAGTATTCATCCCCCTTGGTGTTGTTCCTATTTCGTTGCATTACAACCTGTAATTTAAATAGATTTTTATTTGGATTTCATGTAATGGACATACACAAAATAGTCCAAATTGGTGAAGTGAAATGAAAAAAGTAACTTGTTTAAAAAAAACATTGAAAACTAAAAATGGAAAAGTGGTGTGTTTACACACCTGTTCTGAAAGGCCCCAGAGTCTGCAACACCACAAAGCAAGGGGCACCATGTAGACCAAGGATCTCTCCAAACAGGCCAGGGATAAAGTTGTGGAGAAGTACAGATCAGGGTTGGGTTATAAAAAAATATCAGAAACTTTGAACATCCCACGGAGCACCATTAAATGAACATCCCACAGAGCACCATTAAATCCATTATTAAAAAATGGAAAGAATATGGCACCACAACAAACCTACCAAGAGAGAGCTGCCCACCAAAACTCAAGGACCAGACAAGGAGGGCATTAATCAGAGAGGCAACAAAGAGACTAAAGATAACCCTGAAGGAGCTGCAAAGCTCCACAGCGGAGATTAGAGTGTCTGTCCATAGGACCTTTAAGATGTACACTCCACAGAGCTGGGCTTTACGTAAGAGTGGCCAGAAAAAAAGTCATAGCTTAAAGAAAAATTGGGAGACTCCCCAAACATATGGAATAAGGTATTCTGGTCAGATGAGACTAAAATGTTGCTTTTTGGCCATCAAAGAAAACGCTATGTCTGTCGCAAACCCAACACCTCTCATCACCCCAAGAACACCATCCCCACAGTGAAGCATGGTGGTGGCAGCCTCATGAGGTGGGGATGTTTTTCATCAGCAGGGACTGGGAAACTGGTCAGAATTGAAGGAATGATGGATGGCGCTAAATACAGGGCAATACCTGAGGGAAACCTGTTTCAGTCTTCCAGAGATCTGAGACTGGGACAGAGGTTAACACCTTCTAGCAGGACAATGACAATAAGCATACTGCTAAAGCAACACTTGCATGGTTTAAGGGGAAACATTTAAATGTCTTAGAATGGCCTAGTCAAAGCCCAGACCTCAATCCAATTGAGAATATGTGGTACACCAGCGGAACCCAGCTAACTTGAAGGAGCTGGAGCAGTTTTGCCTTGAAGAATGGGCAAAACTCCTGATGGCTAGATGTATCAAGCATATAGAGACATACCTCAAGAGACGTGCAGCTGTAATTGCTGCAAAAGGTGTCTCTACAAAGTGTTGTCTTTGGTGGGGGTGAATAGTTATGCACGCTCAAGTTTTCTGGGTTTTTGTCTTATTTCTTGTTTGTTTCACAATAAAACAAATATTTTGCAACTTCAAAGTATGGATGGAATGTTGTAAGGGCTGGAATGGAAGAGCTGAAATGGAAGGGCTGGAAGGTTGTAAGGGCTGGAATGGAAGGTCTGGAATGGAAGGTCTGGAATGGAAGGTCTGGAATGGAAGGTCTGGAATGGAAGGGCTGGAATGGAAGGCCTGAAATGGAAGGGCTGAAATGGAAGGGCTGAAATGGAAGGGCTGGAATGGAAGAGCTGAAATGGAAGGGCTGGAATGTTGTAAGGGCTGGAATGGAAGAGCTGAAATGGAAGGGCTGGAATGGAAGGGCTGGAATGTTGTAAGGGCTGGAATGGAAGAGCTGAAATGGAAGGGCTGGAATGGAAGGGCTGGAATGGAAGGGCTGGAATGGAAGGGCTGGAATGGAAGAGCTGAAATGGAAGGGCTGGAATGGAAGGGCTGGAATGGAAGGGCTGAAATGGAAGGGCTGGAATGTTGTAAGGGCTGGAATGGAAGGTCTGGAATGGAAGGTCTGGAATGGAAGGGCTGGAATGGAAGGGCTGGAATGGAAGGGCTGGAATGTTGTAAGGGCTGGAATGGAAGGTCTGGAATGGAAGGGCTGGAATGGAAGGGCTGGAATGGAAGAGCTGAAATGGAAGGGCTGGAATGGAAGAGCTGAAATGGAAGGGCTGGAATGGAAGGGCTGGAATGGAAGAGCTGAAATGGAAGGGCTGGAATGGAAGGGCTGGAATGGAAGAGCTGAAATGGAAGGGCTGGAATGGAAGAGCTGAAATGGAAGGGCTGAAATGGAAGAGCTGAAATGGAAGGGCTGGAATGTTGTAAGGGCTGGAATGGAAGGTCTGGAGTGGAATGGTTGGAATGGAAGGTCTGGAATGGAAGGGCTGGAATGTTGTAAGGGCTGGAATGTTGTACGGGCTGGAATGTTGTACGGGCTGGAATGTTGTAAGGGCTGGAATGTTGTAAGGGCTGGAATGGAAGAGCTGGAATGGAAGGGCTGGAATGGAAGGTCTGGAATGGAAGGGCTGAAATGGAAGGGCTGGAATGGAAGGGCTGGAATGGAAGGGCTGGAATGGAAGGGCTGGAATGGAAGTGCTGGAATGGAAGGGCTGAAATGGAAGGGCTGGAATGTTGTAAGGGCTGGAATGGAAGAGCTGAAATGGAAGGGCTGGAATGGAAGGGCTGGAATGGAAGGGCTGGAATGGAAGGGCTGAAATGGAAGGGCTGGAATGTTGTAAGGGCTGGAATGGAAGAGCTGAAATGGAAGGGCTGGAATGGAAGGGCTGGAATGGAAGGGCTGGAATGGAAGGGCTGGAATGGAAGGGCTGAAATGGAAGGGCTGAAATGGAAGGGCTGGAATGGAAGGGCTGGAATGGAAGGGCTGGAATGGAAGTGCTGGAATGGAAGGGCTGGAATGGAAGAGCTGAAATGGAAGGGCTGGAATGGAAGGGCTGGAATGGAAGGGCTGGAATGGAAGGGCTGGAATGGAAGAGCTGAAATGGAAGGGCTGGAATGGAAGGCCTGGAATGGAAGGGCTGGAATGGAAGGGCTGGAATGGAAGTGCTGGAATGGAAGGGCTGAAATGGAAGGGCTGAAATGGAAGGGCTGAAATGGAAGGGCTGGCATGGAAGGGCTGAAATGGAAGGGCTGGAATGGAAGGGCTGGAATGGAAGGGCTGGAATGGAAGGGCTGGAATGGAAGGGCTGAAATGGAAGGGCTGGAATGGAAGTGCTGAAATGGAAGGGCTGAAATGGAAGGGCTGAAATGGAAGGGCTGAAATGGAAGGGCTGGAATGGAAGGGCTGGAATGGAAGGGCTGGAATGGAAGGGCTGGAATGTTGTAAGGGCTGGAATGTTGTAAGAGCTGGAATGGAAGGGCTGGAATGTTGGAAGGGCTGGAATGGAAGGGCTGGAATGGAAGGGCTGGAACGGAAGGGCTGGAGTGGAAGGGCTGGAATGGAAGGGCTGAAATGTTGTACGGGCTGGAATGTTGGAAGGGCTGGAATGGAAGGGCTGGAATGTTGGAAGGGCTGGAATGGAAGGGCTGGAATGTTGGAAGGGCTGGAATGGAAGAGCTGAAATGGAAGGGCTGGAACGGAAGAGCTGAAATGGAAGGGCTGAAATGGAAGGGCTGAAATGGAAGGGCTGGAATGGAAGAGCTGAAATGGAAGGGCTGGAATGGAAGGGCTGGAACGGAAGGTCTGGAATGGAAGGGCTGAAATGTTGTACGGGCTGGAATGTTGTAAGGGCTGGAATGGAAGGGCTGGAATGGAAGGGCTGGAATGTTGGAAGGGCTGGAATGGAAGGGCTGGAATGGAAGGGCTGGAGTGGAAGGGCTGGAATGGAAGGGCTGGAATGTTGGAAGGGCTGGAATGGAAGGGCTGGAATGGAAGGGCTGGAGTGGAAGGGCTGGAATGTTGTACGGGCTGGAATGGAAGGGCTGGAATGGAAGGGCTGAAATGGAAGGGCTGGAATGTTGTACGGGCTGGAATGTTGGAAGGGCTGGAATGGAAGGGCTGGAATGGAAGGGCTGAAATGGAAGGGCTGGAATGTTGTAAGGGCTGGAATGTTGTAAGGGCTGGAATGTTGTACGGGCTGGAATGTTGTAAGGGCTGGAATGTTGTAAGGGCTGGAATGTTGTAAGGGCTGGAATGTTGTACGGGCTGGAATGTTGTACGGGCTGGAATGTTGTACGGGCTGGAATGTTGTATGGGCTGGAATGTTGTACGGGCTGGAATGGAAGGGCTGGAATGGAAGGGCTGGAATGGAAGGGCTGAAATGGAAGGGCTGGAATGGAAGGGCTGAAATGGAAGGGCTGAAATGGAAGGGCTGGAATGGAAGGGCTGAAATGGAAGGGCTGGAATGGAAGGGCTGGAATGTTGTATGGGCTGGAATGGAAGGGCTGGAATGGAAGGGCTGGAATGGAAGGGCTGGAATGTTGTATGGGCTGGAATGTTGTAAGGGCTGGAATGTTGTAAGGGCTGGAATATTGTACGGGCTGGAATGGAATGGCTGGAATGGAAGGGCTGGAATGGAAGGGATGGAATGTTGTAAGAGCTCGATTGGAATATATGAAACGGAGTCAAACGTGGTATCGATATGTTTGATAGCATTCCATTCAATTCCATTCAAGGCAATTCCATGAGCCCGTCCTTCTATAGCGCCTCCCACCTGTCTCCACTGAACATTTTATCCAACAGATGTTTAGCAAGAGTTGGGACTTTTACTTGAGATATGACATGAGTAAGTACCCCAGACGCACGATGATAGAGTTGACAGGCCAGTCTTCAGTCTTGTGCTGCCTCTAAGACTTGGTCCCTGATTAAAGCATGTGTGCAGTTTATCAAACAGCCTGGATCAGAGCAGAGGAGGTCTACCACGGCTCATCACTCATGATCAAAAGATAGCAGGGAGTTGAAGGCCTGGGCTGTGTCTGGCTGACTGCCATTGATCTGGACCCGGTTCTCCAATAGCGTTTGATAATTGCATCGTTGTTACATGGGTTGCATAGGATGGAAATAAGTGCTGCTCTCGGATCAGCTTTCTCCATTCAAATATTTTCTTAACATTAGAATTATTCCACAATACTGACGATGGATCAGCTCCTAAAGAGATATTACTACATATGGTTGCAAATATTGAGGCCACTTATTATAATGATTAACCAATAATGTTTACCCAATAATGTAAACCCATTGCGCACATGTCAGGCTACACATCATGAAAAATATTGAGACATATTACAGACTGTAGCCTACAAGTAGCAAAATAGCAGTGGTGGAAAAAGTACCCAATTGTCATACTTGAGTAAAAGTACACTACATGAACAAAAGTATGTGAACACCTGCTCATCTTACATCACAAATCATGGGCATTAATATGGAGTTGGTCCCCCTTTTGCTGCTATAACAGCCTCCATTCTTCTTGGAAGGCTTTCCACTAGATCAGGCCTGGGCAATGGCCGGCCCGGGGGCTGTATGAAGCCCGCGACCTGATCCAATCCGGCCCGCGGAATCATGCTCAGATATCAAAGAATTTGCGATAGTAAAGTTTTGAAAAACGTATTTGTTATTCAAATTAAAAGCCCAATGAATACTCACCTTTGTGTAATTATTTAACTCCTACCTCTTTTATTCGTTTACATTTATTTTGAAGGCACATATAAATACCTGCACGAGGACAGAGTGACTGATATGCTGACACACACTTCACAGTTACAAACAGTAGCTACCAAGAAATTGTGCAAAAATGTGTTTTTCAAAGATTTCAAAGAAAAGGAAAGTAGACAATGAATGTAGGGTGTTCTAGCAAGACTGGACATCAAAATATGCATTTATTGAGGTATCAGGGAAAGCTGTGTGCTTAGTATGCAAAGAGAGCATCGCTGTCTTGAAAACTAAAACGTGTCCCGACACTTCCAGACAAAGCAGAGAAATATAGGAATATGTAATTCTGAGCAGAGGGCAAGTTCATCGATAGAGTTGCTTTCTCAGGTGCAAAAGCAGCAAGGACTTTTCACAGAACTGCATTCAGAAAACGATGGAAAATATTCATTGAGGAGGTTAATAAGTGACAAAGAAAGTTGAAAGCACAGAATTGTCTAGAATGCCATTGTATGCTGTAGCATTAAGATTTCCGTTCACTGGAACTAAGTGGCCTAACCCGAACCATGGAAAACAGCCCCAGACCATTATTCCTCATCCACCAAACTTTACAGTTGGCACTGCATTGGTGCAGGTAGCGTTCTCCCGATTTTCTGTTCAACCTGGTAATAAATTGCACCCACCTGGTATCTCAGGTCTAAATCAGTCCTTGATTAGATGGGAGGAACAGGTTAAAAAGCAGTGGAACTGGTTTTGAGGCCCGGATTTTAATATTGACGAGTCTAAGGGTCATTACTACCATCCTTTCTAGCCTGGCCCGAAAGTGTTGACTGCGGGAGCGCATTATTAATTTAATTATAAACACTTCAATTATAGTTTTAGATATACCAGACCTACCCTGTCGACCCCTCACCCCTCATCTCAGATATACCAGACCTACCCTGCCAACCCCTCATCTCAGGTATACCAGACCTATCCTGCTAACCCCTCATCTCAGATATACCAGACCTACCCTGCTAACCCCTCATCTCAGATATACCAGACCTACCCTGCTAACCCCTCATCTCAGATATACCAGACCTACCTGCTAACCCCTCATCTCAGATATACCAGACCTACCCTGCCAACCCCTCATCTCAGATATACCAGACCTACCCTGCCAACCCTTCACCCCTCATCTCAGATATACCAGACATACCCTGCCAACCCTTCACCCCTCATCTCGGATATACCAGACCTACCCTGCCAACCCTTCACCCCTCATCTCGGATATACCAGACCTACCCTGCCAACCCTTCACCCCTCATCTCAGATATACCAGACATACCCTGCCAACACTTCACCCCTCATCTCGGATATACCAGACCTACCCTGCCAACCCTTCACCCCTCATCTCGGATATACCAGACCTACCCTGCCAACCCTTCACCCCTCATCTCAGATATACCAGACCTACCCTGCCAACCCTTCACCCCTCATCTCAGATATACCAGACCTACCCTGCCAACCCTTCACCCCTCATCTCAGATATACCAGACCTACCCTGCCAACCCTTCACCCCTCATCTCAGATATACCAGACCTACCCTGTGTTCCTCTTTAAACAGGAAACTGTCCCAATAAATTATGAGTTTGGATAGGTGGGGCTTAAAATGGTGGCTGGAATTGTGCTAATGTTTATCTATCGTACAAAGCAGATACGATAGTGACATTACCGGTGACGCGGATCCCATTTCCGACTCATCCTCTCTGTCCCAACTGACACTGGAACTTCTACAGAGGTTGATCAACGGTACATTGCCGGGAGCAACCCGTCTGTCTAAAGAGACTACACCCCCCCAAGCTCTTTCGTATTCATCTGCAAACCAGGGAGGTATACCCACAGGACTAAAGACCTGCCATTAGTAACCGCTAAGCATGGAAACAGACATATATACAGTCTGTGATGTCAGAAAGGACCGGTCAGGTCACCAGTGATACCAGTCAGTATTCAACGTCCATCCATGTCTGTGACGTCAGGAGATGACGTGGAAACTGTCCGTTCGGGGCAACAGTGATTGCTGTTACCTTCATGTAGGTTTTGCTTTTGCGTTGTGGATGGAGATGGTGGACGGTGGACGGTGGATGGTGATGGTGGATGGTGGATGGGGATGGTGGATGGGGATGGGGGATGGTGGATGGGGATGGTGGCTGGGGATAGTGGATGGTGGATGGGGATGGTGGATGGGGATGGTGGATGGGGATGGTGGATGGTGGATGGTGGATGGTGGATGGGGATGGTGGATGGTGGATGGTGGATGGTGGATGGGGATGGTGGATGGGGATGGTGGCTGGGGATAGTGGATGGGGATGGTGGATGGGGATGGTGGATGGTGGATGGTGGATGGGGGATGGGGATGGTGGATGGTGGATGGTGGATGGTGGATGGGGGATGGGGATGGTGGATGGGGATGGTGGATGGTGGATGGGGATGGTGGATGGGGGATGGTGGATGGGGATGGTGGATGGGGATGGTGGATGGTGGATGGTGGATGGTGGATGGGGATGGTGGATGGGGATGGTGGATGGGGATGGTGGATGGTGATGGTGGATGGGGATGGTGGATGGGGATGGTGGATGGGGATGGTGGATGGTGGATGGGGATGGTGGATGGTGATGGTGGATGGGGATGGTGGATGGTGGATGGTGATGGTGGATGGGGATGGTGGATGGGGATGGTGGATGGGGATGGTGGATGGTGGATGGGGATGGTGGATGGTGGATGGTGGATGGTGGATGGGGATGGTGGATGGTGGACGGAGACGGGGATGGTGGATGGGGATGGTGGATGGTGGATGGGGATGGTGGATGGTGATGGTGGATGGGGATGGTGGATGGTGGATGGGGATGGTGGATGGTGGATGGTGGATGGGGATGGTGGATGGTGGATGGGGATGGTGGATGGTGGATGGTGGATGGGGATGGTGGATGGGGATGGTGGATGGTGGATGGGGATGGTGGATGGGGATGGTGGATGGTGGATGGTGGATGGGGATGGTGGCTGGGGATAGTGGATGGGGATGGTGGATGGGGATGGTGGATGGGGATGGTGGCTGGGGATAGTGGATGGGGATGGTGGATGGGGATGGTGGATGGGGATGGTGGATGGTGGATGGTGGATGGGGATGGTGGATGGGGATGGTGGATGGGGATGGGGATGGTGGATGGTGGATGGGGATGGTGAATGGGGATGGTGGATGGGGATGGTGGATGGTGGATGGTGGATGGGGATGGTGGATGGGGATGGTGGATGGGGATGGTGGATGGGGATGGTGGATGGTGGATTGGGATGGTGGATGGTGATGGTGGATGGGGATGGTGGATGGTGGATGGGGATGGGGGATGGTGGACGGGGATGGGGATGGTGGATGGGGATGGTGGATGGGGATGGTGGATGGTGGATGGTGAATGGGGATGGTGGATGGGGATGGTGGATGGTGGATGGGGATGGTGGATGGGGATGGTGGATGGTGGATGGGGATGGTGGATGGGGATGGTGGATGGGGATGGTGGATGGGGATGGTGGACGGGGATGGTGGATGGGGATGGTGGATGGTGGATGGTGGATGGTGATGGTGGATGGTGGATGGTGGATGGTGGATGGGGATGGTGGATGGTGGATGGGGATGGTGGATGGTGGATGGGGATGGTGGATGGTGGATGGGGATGGTGAATGGGGATGGTGGATGGTGGATGTTGGATGGTGGATGGGGATGGTGGATGGTGGATGGGGATGGTGGATGGTGGATGGTGGATGGGGATGGTGGATGGGGATGGTGGATGGTGGATTGGGATGGTGGATGGTGATGGTGGATGGGGATGGTGGATGGTGGATGGGGATGGGGGATGGTGGACGGGGATGGGGATGGTGGATGGGGATGGTGGATGGGGATGGTGGATGGTGGATGGTGATGGTGGATGGGGATGGTGGATGGTGGATGGGGATGGTGGATGGGGATGGTGGATGGTGGATGGGGATGGTGGATGGGGATGGTGGACGGGGACGGGGATGGTGGACGGGGATGGTGGATGGTGGATGGGGATGGTGGATGGTGATGGTGGATGGTGGATGGTGGATGGTGGATGGGGATGGTGGATGGGGATGGTGGATGGTGGATGGGGATGGTGGATGGTGGATGGGGATGGTGGATGGTGGATGGTGGATGGTGGATGGGGATGGTGGATGGTGGATGGGGATGGTGGATGGGGATGGTGGATGGTGGATGGGGATGGTGGATGGGGATGGTGGCTGGGGATAGTGGATGGGGATGGTGGATGGTGGATGGTGGATGGTGGATGGGGGATGGGGATGGTGGATGGTGGATGGGGATGGTGAATGGGGATGGTGGATGGGGATGGTGGATGGTGGATGGTGGATGGGGATGGTGGATGGTGGATGGGGATGGTGGATGGGGATGGTGGATGGTGGATTGGGATGGTGGATGGTGATGGTGGATGGGGATGGTGGATGGTGGATGGGGGATGGTGGACGGGGATGGGGATGGTGGATGGGGATGGGGATGGTGGATGGGAATGGTGGATGGTGGATGGTGGATGGGGATGGTGGATGGGGATAGTGGATGGGGATGGTGGATGGGGATGGTGGATGGGGATGGTGGATGGTGGATGGGGATGGTGGATGGTGGATGGGGATGGTGAATGGGGATGGTGGATGGGGATGGTGGATGGTGGATGGTGGATGGTGGATGGTGGATGGGGATGGTGGATGGTGGATGGTGGATTGGGATGGTGGATGGGGATGGTGGATGGGGATGGTGGATGGTGGATGGGGATGGGGGATGGTGGACGGGGATGGGGATGGTGGATGGGGATGGGGATGGTGGATGGGGATGGTGGATGGTGGATGGTGGATGGGGATGGTGGATGGTGGATGGTGGATGGTGGATGGTGGATGGGGATGGTGGATGGTGGATGGTGGATGGTGGATGGGGATGGTGGATGGACATAAGCATCTGCCTTTGAATGTTGCATGTTTGAATACAGCGATAGAAAGTTAGTTTTGTTTTAAGCCTATCCCAAACCTTAACCCTTACCTTAACCATTCTGAGTTAATGCCTCATCTTAAGATTTCAGAGGTGATGCCTAAACTTAACCTTAAACACTTTGAAATTTGACGTTTGGAACAACTTCGAAATTTGAAGCTTGAGAAACATGGATGAACGTCAAATTCTGAGGTGAGACTGTGAGATCTAGTTGGAGAGGACATAAAGATTAGTTGGTATATACAGTCTGACGTTAGAGAGGACATAAAGATTAGTTGGTATATACAGTCTGACGTTAGAGAGGACATAAAGATTAGTTGGTATATACAGCCTAGTGGTTAGAGAGGACATAAAGATTAGGTGGTTTATACAGTCTGTGACATTAGAGAGGACATAGGGATTAGTTGGTTTATACAGTCTGACGTTAGAGAGGACATTAAGATTAGTTGGTATATACAGTCTGACGTTAGAGAGGACATAAAGATTAGTTGGTATATACAGTCTGTGACATTAGAGAGGACATAAAGATTAGTTGGTTTATACAGTCTGACGTTAGAGAGGACATAGGGATTAGTTGGTTTATACAGTCTGACATTAGAGAGGACATAAAGATTAGTTGGTTTATACAGTCTGTGACATTAGAGAGGACATAAAGATTAGTTGGTTTATACAGTCTGACGTTAGAGAGGACATAAAGATTAGTTGGTTTATACAGTCTGTGACATTAGAGAGGACATAAAGATTAGTTGGTTTATACAGTCTGTGACATTAGAGAGGACATAAAGATTAGTTGGTTTATACAGTCTGTGACAGAGAGGACATAAAGATTAGTTGGTTTATACAGTCTGTGACATTAGAGAGGACATAAAGATTAGTTGGTTTATACAGTCTGACGTTAGAGAGGACATAAAGATTAGTTGGTTTATACAGTCTGACGTTAGAGAGGACATAAAGATTAGTTGGTATATACAGTCTGACGTTAGAGAGGACATAAAGATTAGTTGGTATATACAGTCTGACGTTAGAGAGGACATAAAGATTAGTTGGTTTATACAGTCTGTGACATTAGAGAGGACATAAAGATTAGTTGGTATATACAGTCTGACGTTAGAGAGGACATAGATTAGTTGGTTTATACAGTCTGACGTTAGAGAAGACATAGATTAGTTGGTATATACAGTCTGACGTTAGAGAGGACATAAAGATTAATTGGTATATACAGTCTGACGTTAGAGAGGACATAAAGATTAGTTGGTTTATACAGTCTGACGTTAGAGAGGACATAAAGATTAGTTGGTTTATACAGTCTGTGACATTAGAGAGGACATAAAGATTAGTTGGTATATACAGTCTGACGTTAGAGAGGACAAAGATTAGTTGGTTTATACAGTCTGACGTTAGAGAGGACAAAGATTAGTTGGTTTATACAGTCTGTGACATTAGAGAGGACAAAGATTAGTTGGTTTATACAGTCTGACGTTAGAGAGGACATAGAGATTAGTTGGTTTATACAGTTTGTGACATTAGAGAGGACATAAAGATTAGTTGGTTTATACAGTCTGACGTTAGAGAGGACATAAAGATTAGTTGGTTTATACAGTCTGTGACATTAGAGAGGACATAAAGATTAGTTGGTTTATACAGTCTGACGTTAGAGAGGACACAAAGATTAGTTGGTTTATACAGTCTGACGTTAGAGAGGACATAGGGATTAGTTGGTTTATACAGTCTGACGTTAGAGAGGACAAAGATTAGTTGGTTTATACAGTCTGACGTTAGAGAGGACAAAGATTAGTTGGTTTATACAGTCTGACGTTAGAGAGGACAAAGATTAGTTGGTTTATACAGTCTGTGACGTTAGAGAGGACAAAGATTAGTTGGTTTATACAGTCTGTGACATTAGAGAGGACATAAAGATTAGTTGGTATATACAGTCTGACGTTAGAGAGGACATAAAGATTAGTTGGTATATACAGTCTGACGTTAGAGAGGACATAGGGATTAGTTGGTTTATACAGTCTGTGACATTAGAGAGGACAAAGATTAGTTGGTATATACAGTCTGACGTTAGAGAGGACATAAAGATTAGTTGGTATATACAGTCTGACGTTAGAGAGGACATAGGGATTAGTTGGTTTATACAGTCTGTGACATTAGAGAGGACATAAAGATTAGTTGGTTTATACAGTCTGACGTTAGAGAGGACATAGGGATTAGTTGGTTTATACAGTCTGACGTTAGAGAGGACATAAAGATTAGTTGGTTTATACAGTCTGACGTTAGAGAGGACATAAAGATTAGTTGGTATATACAGCCTAGTGGTTAGAGCAGGTAGCCTAGTGGTTAGAGTGTAGAGGAGGCAGGTAGCCTAGTGGTTAGAGGGTAGAGGAGGCAGGTAGCCTAGTGGTTAGAGCAGGTAGCCTAGTGGTTAGAGCAGGTAGCCTAGTGGTTAGAGCAGGTAGCCTAGTGGTTAGATCAGGTAGCCTAGTGGTTAAAGCAGGTAGACTAGTGGTTAGAGCAGGTAGCCTAGTGGTTAGAGCAGGTAGCCTAGTGGTTCGAGCAGGTAGCCTAGTGGTTAGAGCAGGTAGCCTAGTGGTTAGAGCAGGTATCCTAGTGGTTAGAGCAGGTAGCCTAGTGGTTAAAGCAGGTAGCCTAGTGGTTAGAGTGTTGGGCCAGTAACCGAAAGGTTTCTAGATTGAATCCCCGAGTTGACAAGGTACAATTCTGTTGTTCTGCCCCTGAACAAGGCAGTTAACCCACTGTTCCTAGGCAGTCATTGTAAATTAGAACATGTTCTTAACTGACTTGCCAGGTTAAATAAAGGTTAAATTAAAAAATTAAAAATACGTAGATAGAACGTGATTCATCTTCATTTCTACTTCAGCCTCTCATTAATTCATGGCTGATTTCAGACAGAGTGGTGTGTCAGTGAATTACTAATGACACTTCCTCATACAGGGCGCAGAGCAACCCTCCTTCTGCTTCCTAAAGCCCTTCAAACCTCCCTCTGCTTCCTAACGCCCTTCAACCCTCCCTCTGCTTCCTAACGCCCTTCAACCCTCCCTCTGTTTCCTAACGCCCTTCAAACCTCCCTCTGCTTCCTAACGCCCTTCAAACCTCCCTCTGCTTCCTAAAGCCCTTCAAACCTCCCTCTGCTTCCTAACGCCCTTCAAACCTCCCTCTGCTTCCTAAAGCCCTTCAACCCTGCCTCTGCTTCCTAACGCCCTTCAACCCTCCCTCTGCTTCCTAACGCCCTTCAACCCTCCCTCTGCTTCCTAACGCCCTTCAACACTCCCTCTGCTTCCTAACGCCCTTCAACCCTGCCTCTGTTTCCTAACGCCCTTCAACCCTCCCTCTGCTTCCTAACGCCCTTCAACCCTGCCTCTGTTTCCTAACGCCCTTCAACCCTCCCTCTGCTTCCTAATGCCCTTCAACCCTCCCTCTGTTTCCTAACGCCCTTCAACCCTCCTTCTGCTTCCTAAAGCCCTTCAAACCTCCCTCTGTTTCCTAACGCCCTTCAACCCTCCCTCTGCTTCCTAACGCCCTTCAACCCTCCCTCTGCTTCCTAACGCCCTTCAACCCTGCCTCTGCTTCCTAATGCCCTTCAACCCTCCCTCTGCTTCCTAACGCCCTTCAACCCTGCCTCTGTTTCCTAATGCCCTTCAACCCTCCCTCTGCTTCCTAATGCCCTTCAACCCTCCCTCTGCTTCCTAACGCCCTTCAACCCTGCCTCTGTTTCCTAACGCCCTTCAACCCTCCCTCTGCTTCCTAACGCCCTTCAACCCTCCCTCTGCTTCCTAACGCCCTTCAACCCTCCCTCTGCTTCCTAAAGCCCTTCAAACCTCCCTCTGCTTCCTAACGCCCTTCAACCCTCCCTCTGCTTCCTAACGCCCTTCAACCCTCCCTCTGCTTCCTAATGCCCTTCAACCCTCCCTCTGCTTCCTAACGCCCTTCAACCCTGCCTCTGTTTCCTAACGCCCTTCAACCCTCCCTCTGCTTCCTAATGCCCTTCAACCCTCCCTCTGCTTCCTAACGCCCTTCAACCCTCCCTCTGCTTCCTAACGCCCTTCAACCCTCCCTCTGCTTCCTAACGCCCTTCAACCCTCCCTCTGCTTCCTAATGCCCTTCAACCCTCCCTCTGCTTCCTAACGCCCTTCAACCCTCCCTCTGCTTCCTAACGCCCTTCAACCCTCCCTCTGCTTCCTAACGCCCTTCAACCCTCCCTCTGTTTCCTAACGCCCTTCAACCCTCCCTCTGCTTCCTAACGCCCTTCAACCCTCCCTCTGTTTCCTAACGCCCTTCAACCCTCCCTCTGCTTCCTAACGCCCTTCAACCCTCCCTCTGCTTCCTAACGCCCTTCAATATTTATATTTCAATGTATTTTGTATTTATTTTATCTTTACCTCTGCGTTGTTGGAAATGGATCCGTAAGTAAGCATTTCACTGTTAGTCTACGAAGCATGTGACAAATAAAATGTGATTTGACTTGAATCCTCCCAATGCTTCCTACCACCCTTCAGCCAAAAGTGAAATAAACCAGAGGAACACTGCTCAGAGGAATGGAGGATAGAGAGAGAGAGAGACGCAAAGGGAGAAGACGAGAGGAGGATCGAATGGGAGGAGTGTGTGCCAGGGGGTTGGGTGACAGGGGCAGGAGGGTTGGTGACATAGGCAGGGGGGTGGATGGCAGGGGCAGGAGGGTTGGTGATAGGGGCAGGGGATTGAGGAGTGGGGCAGGAGGGTTGGTGAGAGGGGCAGGAGGGTTGGTGATAGGGGCAGGAGGGTTGGTGACAGGGGCAGGGTGCCGGCCAGAGTCAGACAGGATACATAAGGAGACTATCTCAATGAGCTTTCATAATGAGACACTCATATTCAGTTACTAATTCTCATCAACGCCAGGGGGTATTTGTGTGTGTGCGTGTGTGTGTGTGTGTGCGTGTGTGTGTGTGTGTGTGTGTGTGTGTGTGTGTGTGTGTGTGTGTGTGTGTGTGTGTGTGTTGGTTGGCAGGAATACTGGATGGTAATATTGGCTATGCTCTGTGCATTCACATCAGACAGACCTAGCATTTTTTAAAGGAGAGACAGACAGCCAGACAGCCAGCCAGCCAGACAGACAGACAGACAGACAGACAGACAGACAGGCAGGCAGGCAGACAGACTCACTAGAGAGAGAGTGAGGAAAAGAGTAAGAGACACACATTCACTAAAGAGAGAGAGAGAGAGAGAGAGAGAGAGAGAGAGAGAGAGAGAGAGAGAGAGAGAGAGAGAGAGAGAGAGAGAGAGAGAGAGAGAGAGAGAGAGAGAGAGAGAGAGAGAGAGAGAGAGAGAGAGAGAGAGAACAAGTGTGTGAGAGGGAATACCTCACAGGGGACATTAGAAACATCCAAACATCCAACTGCCAGTCAACAGAAAGTCTCTTATCCAGAGTCACTTACAGGATGCAATTTCCCTAAAGTGCCTTGCTCAAGGACACAGGCAGCGATTTCACCTTTTGGTTACTGGCTCTTAAACGCTAGGCTACCTGACGCCTTTACTAAACCTATAAATCATCCATGGATCCTACTTTAAAGCAGTGATCCTCATTCCTGCTTCTGGAAAGATACAGCTGCATGTTTTTGTCCCAGATCAGCAGTGAAACACCTGATCTGAGACTAATTACAGTCTAAGGACTGATAAGCTAACTAATGGCTGCAGGTTTGTGAGTGAAAACATGGGCTTTTTCGAAATAAAAACCGCTGAATTACAAAACTAAATATATATTTATTTCCAAAGATGAGACGGAATTTCAATACCCACCCTCCTGTTCCTGTTTTGTATTCCCTTTAAATCGCCATAGAAACGTTCCCTCTCAACGTAGATGGATCGCGGTTACAGGCAATGAAAGCCAAGGATCTGGAGGGAAAACGACAAAAGTATCAAGCCGATTTTGATTGGTCAAACCGGCGGAAAACACCTACAAATGGTACCACCTCACAACAGCAAATATGGTCGAGATACAACCAAGAGCGTCGCAGGCTAAACCAGCAACGGTCACAGCAAATTAACGTTCTTATTTCATCAACACTGTCAAGTACAAATATATTAAGGCAATAATATTGTAGAGAACAATCCCATGTTTAATTATATGTCATTTATAATGACATAGAGTAAAGAAAACCACGTTTTGACATTCATTTCGTAGCACCCTCTTGAGTTGCCTCGTTTTTCTCTACATTGTACAGCAGTAAGTGAGTGAACGCCCTAAAATACATATACAAATGATTTGATGAAACATTGAATTTGGCTTTAACTGCCATAGCCCATAGAACCACATTAAATAACATATAAATAAATGGCAAATCATAAAGTCTATGTGATGCAGAGAACCTTGAAAGCCAGTTTTAGCACCCATAAATGTCATGAAAGATAGATTTATAGTATAAATGCACACCCGAGAGATTTCTAATATCTCTCAGATATAGGTCAGATACTTCAAAACCTTGTTCCTTAGGATTTATTTTATGGTTTATTTAACTCCTTTAAGATTATTTTTTTACAGCACCAGTACCCCAGTCCCTCTAGGATGTCGCTGGTATCTTTCGTGATATTTGCAGATAAAAATGCTTAATTTTGCTGTAGCAATTCTGACATTTTTTCATGGCAATATGCTATGATTTTGTTCCAATTTGTCGGTGGTTGAAATTGTGAGTTCTATTTTTGTACTGCGGTGATGGATCAGTTTTATGCGATTACATTGCAATGATTTTATGAGGAAATACAGCAATTGGTCAAATTTACAAGCATAAAATGCGGAAAATTGTTGATTATGCAAAAAAACGTTGCATTCGCAGAATCGTGGAATCCAGGAGGGACTATAACCATCAAACTCTGGAGCTCAAAGCTCCACTGCATTCTTTCATTGTTCCTAGTTTCTAATCAGGGACTGACTTAGACCTGGGACGGGTGCAATGTGTGCAAATCATTATCAGGTAGAAAAGAAAAACATCAAGTTTTGAACCTCCAACACACTAACTGTCACGGCCATCGAAAGAAGTGGACCAAAGTGCAGCGTGGTGAGCGTACATTTATTTATTTTTTTAAATGTCGGCAACAAAACAAACAAAAGAAACAACCGTGAAGCTTACAGGGCTAAGTGTCACAAACAAAGTTAACTACCCACACTGAAAGGAGGGGAAAAGGGCTACCTACGTATGGTTCCCAATCAGAGACAACGATAGACAGCTGTCCCCGATTGAGAACCATACCCGGCCAAAACATAGAAATAAAGAAACATAGAAAACAAAAAAATAGAATGCCCACCCCACATCACACCCTGACCTAACCAAATAGAGAAATAAAACGGCTCTCTACGGTCAGGGCGTGACACTATCACATTATCTGTGATTGAAATGTACTGTGAAACAAAAATATCCTACTGCACATGAAAAAAATGACTTTTTCTTGTGCCTGTCACAATGTTCCAATAAGCAATTTGTGTCTATTTCACAATAATGTGTGATAGTGGGTTAGGACCTCGTAGGGTAAGAGTTATCCATGGACTATAACATCCTCACGCTTTTGTTAGCTCACTCAGGCTCCTAGAACTCCTGGCCTGACTCCTAGACCTCCTGGCCTGACTCCTAGAACTCCTGGCCTGACTCCTAGAACTCCTGGCCTGACTCCTAGAACTCCTGGCCTGACTCCTAGAACTGGGGGGGGGTCCAGTAGTTGTTAAATAGACTGGTTTCTTGTGGGAAAACAGTACCTAGTGTTGAGTGAAGGTGTACTTCAGCTACGATCTGAAACTGCCTCTGAGAATGTAATGTTCTATTTCCTACTGGATATTATTCTATTAGGCTCTGATTTTAGATAAGGGTAATTCATATCCTTCGATAGAGAGGGGGCTGTGTAAGTCACTGTGAATGTGGAGGTTAAACAGTGTGATTCTGTCAGCTTGGCGCTCCTTCCCACCCCAGACGATACAGTATCCCTGCCTCGTGCTAAGGTTAAGGCTGTATAGTCCACAGTGCAGAGGCACAGCACAGGCACCCAAATCCCCCCCACCCCTCTTCTCTCCTGGGTGAAGGAAACTTCCCATCCGGAAAGGGAAATGAGCTCGAGAAGCTGCAGTGCAAAGCATCAGCCACACACACACACACACACACACACACACACCCACACCCACACCCACACCCACACCCACACACACACACACACACACTCTTAAGATACTTCACTAGCAAACTTTCCTCTTTGTGGTGGGTTTATTTGCTCTCTCCCTGAGCATCACATCAGCCACAGTAAAGCCCTGGGGCTTCTACCATAATATAAGTAGCTTTGCTGGGAGTATGAGTGAGTGTCAGGAAAGGGCAGTCAGCCCCTACAGGCAAGATAAAGAGGGAGACTTTACTGTCTGGAGACCTCTGACTTTGTATTTAATTAAAATCTACCCTAATCTAAAGACAGCATTATTTAATTGCCAAAGTTATGTGATTTTACAAGTTTTTAAGCACAGAGGATCAGGTTTCAGAAGCTGTGCAAAAAAAAATACTTAAATCACATGGGCTGTACTGTGTCTCCCAGAATAGCAGACATTATGCTTTAGCAGCATACGTCAACATTTTTCCCATGAAGGTCTGGTGTACAGACAGATTATTACACATGGGAGGAGGGCGGGCGGTGGGGTAGGGGATAGAGAGGAGGAAACACTACTGGGATAGAGAGGAGGAAACACTACTGGGATAGAGAGGAGGAAACACTACTGGGATAGAGAGGAGGAAACACTACTGGGATAGAGAGGAGGAGACACTACTGGGATAGAGAGGAGGAGACACTACTGGGATAGAGAGGAGGAAACACTACTGGGATAGAGAGGAGGAAACACTACTGGGATAGAGAGGAGGAAACACTACTGGGATAGAGAGGAGGAAACACTACTGGGATAGAGAGGAGGAAACACTACTGGGATAGAGAGGAGGAAACACTACTGGGATAGAGAGGAGGAAACACTACTGGGATAGAGAGGAGGAAACACTACTGGGATAGAGAGGAGGAAACACTACTGGGATAGAGAGGAGGAAACACTACTGGGATAGAGAGGACACTACTGGGATAGAGAGGAGGAAACACTACTGGGATAGAGAGGAGGAATCACTACTGGGATAGAGAGGAGGAAACACTACTGGGATAGAGAGGAGGAAACACTACTGGGATAGAGAGGAGGAAACACTACTGGGATAGAGAGGAGGAAACACTACTGGGATAGAGAGGAGGAAACACTACTGGGATAGAGAGGAGGAAACACTACTGGGATAGAGAGGAGGAATCACTACTGGGATAGAGAGGAGGAAACACTACTGGGATAGAGAGGAGGAAACACTACTGGGATAGAGAGGAGGAAACACTACTGGGATAGAGAGGAGGAAACACTACTGGGATAGAGAGGAGGAAACACTACTGGGATAGAGAGGAGGAAACACTACTGGGATAGAGAGGAGGAAACACTACTGGGATAGAGAGGAGGAATCACTACTGGGATAGAGAGGAGGAAACACTACTGGGATAGAGAGGAGGAATCACTACTGGGATAGAGAGGAGGAAACACTACTGGGATAGAGAGGAGGAAACACTACTGGGATAGAGAGGAGGAAACACTACTGGGATAGAGAGGAGGAAACACTACTGGGATAGAGAGGAGGAAACACTACTGGGATAGAGAGGAGGAAACACTACTGGGATAGAGAGGAGGAAACACTACTGGGATAGAGAGGAGGAAACACTACTGGGATAGAGAGGAGGAAACACTACTGGGATAGAGAGGAGGAGACACTACTGGGATAGAGAGGAGGAAACACTACTGGGATAGAGAGGAGGAAACACTACTGGGATAGAGAGGAGGAAACACTACTGGGATAGAGAGGAGGAAACACTACTGGGATAGAGAGGAGGAATCACTACTGGGATAGAGAGGAGGAAACACTACTGGGATAGAGAGGAGGAAACACTACTGGGATAGAGAGGAGGAGACACTACTGGGATAGAGAGGAGGAAACACTACTGGGATAGAGAGGAGGAAACACTACTGGGATAGAGAGGAGGAAACACTACTGGGATAGAGAGGAGGAAACACTACTGGGATAGAGAGGAGGAAACACTACTGGGATAGAGAGGAGGAAACACTACTGGGATAGAGAGGAGGAAACACTACTGGGATAGAGAGGAGGAATCACTACTGGGATAGAGAGGAGGAAACACTACTGGGATAGAGAGGAGGAATCACTACTGGGATAGAGAGGAGGAGACACTACTGGGATAGAGAGGAGGAATCACTACTGGGATAGAGAGGAGGAAACACTACTGGGATAGAGAGGAGGAAACACTACTGGGATAGAGAGGAGGAAACACTACTGGGATAGAGAGGAGGAGACACTACTGGGATAGAGAGGAGGAAACACTACTGGGATAGAGAGGAGGAGACACTACTGGGATAGAGAGGACACTACTGGGATAGAGAGGAGGAAACACTACTGGGATAGAGAGGACACTACTGGGATAGAGAGGAGGAAACACTACTGGGATAGAGAGGAGGAAACACTACTGGGATAGAGAGGAGGAAACACTACTGGGATAGAGAGGAGGAAACACTACTGGGATAGAGAGGAGGAAACACTACTGGGATAGAGAGGAGGAGACACTACTGGGATAGAGAGGAGGAAACACTACTGGGATAGGGAGGAGGAAACACTACTGGGATAGAGAGGAGGAAACACTACTGGGATAGAGAGGAGGAAACACTACTGGGATAGAGAGGAGGAAACACTACTGGGATAGAGAGGAGGAAACACTACTGGGATAGAGAGGAGGAAACACTACTGGGATAGAGAGGAGGAAACACTACTGGGATAGAGAGGAGGAAACACTACTGGGATAGAGAGGAGGAGACACTACTGGGATAGAGAGGAGGAAACACTACTGGGATAGAGAGGAGGAAACACTACTGGGATAGAGAGGAGGAGACACTACTGGGATAGAGAGGAGGAGACACTACTGGGATAGAGAGGAGGAAACACTACTGGGATAGAGAGGAGGAGACACTACTGGGATAGAGAGGAGGAAACACTACTGGGATAGAGAGGACACTACTGGGATAGAGAGGACACTACTGGGATAGAGAGGACACTACTGGGATAGAGAGGAGGAATCACTACTGGGATAGAGAGGAGGAAACACTACTGGGATAGAGAGGAGGAAACACTACTGGGATAGAGAGGAGGAAACACTACTGGGATAGAGAGGAGGAAACACTACTGGGATAGAGAGGAGGAAACACTACTGGGATAGAGAGGAGGAGACACTACTGGGATAGAGAGGAGGAGACACTACTGGGATAGAGAGGAGGAAACACTACTGGGATAGAGAGGAGGAAACACTACTGGGATAGAGAGGAGGAAACACTACTGGGATAGAGAGGAGGAAACACTACTGGGATAGAGAGGAGGAAACACTACTGGGATAGAGAGGAGGAAACACTACTGGGATAGAGAGGAGGAAACACTACTGGGATAGAGAGGAGGAAACACTACTGGGATAGAGAGGAGGAAACACTACTGGGATAGAGAGGAGGAAACACTACTGGGATAGAGAGGAGGAAACACTACTGGGATAGAGAGGAGGAAACACTACTGGGATAGAGAGGAGGAAACACTACTGGGATAGAGAGGAGGAATCACTACTGGG
>NC_088244.1:9070738-9155738 GCF_036934945.1 Oncorhynchus masou masou | reverse complement strand
ACCTCCAGGGGGGCCCCCATTGATTTGTTAGTCATTCTCACTCAGATATCATATTATCATCATGACAAAATGTGTAGAATTGAATGAAATTAGCTTTAAAATAACAATTTATCTCCACCTCATGTCAAAAATGTGTAGAACAACAGGAAGAGAGTAGAAAAGGGCCTAACCCCCATCTTCAGCGTACACTGCAGCTGATGCAGCACCAGCTATAAGTAGGGCCATGTTTTCTGCACAATCACGTGACACGGCAAGATTGTATCCTGTATTTTAAGCCTTTTCCAGAAATTAGAATTACATCAAACATAAAAGCGATTGTCTGAGGTTGGAGCTGGACCATCTGACATAAAAAAGATAAGGGGACAGTTTGATGAAAAAGCTTTAAATAAAAAGGTTAAAATCCAGGCATGTCGCATGATGGCGTGAAACAAAGCCCTGACAGCAACAGAAGAGGAGGTAGTCACAGGTTGGCAAGGCGACACAACCACTGTCACTCTAAATACAATGCTGTTGTAACTTTTGCTCCCTGGGTGGCTTTTCGCCTCCAACACACACACAATCTTGCTGACTCACATCTAAAAAAAAAAACTTACACCCAGTTGTTGCCAAGCAACAGCAATGCTCGCTTGAAAATAAATCAAGATAAAAAAAACTGTGGAAGGTGAGAGGAGGGGGGGGGGTGATACAGCTGTGTATTGTGCATGATGTTCTGGAGGGTCGAGGGGGCTGGCCTGAAGAGCCCACAGCCAATCATCTGCCAGAGAGTGAGAGAGCCATCAGGAAGCATCAGTGGGAGAAGTTGAGATGTTGGGAAGCTTAGAGCACAGGTCAGAGCCTCAGCTCTGCTTATTATACACATCACACAGCTGCCAGTCCACACAGCACAGCACAGCACAGCACAGTACAACACACACACACACACACCACTTTCAGGCCTTATTGCTCTGACACACAGTAAGATGTAACACTGACATGGAGAAGAACTCTATTAAAACACTATTGAAGTGGGTGTTTTAACTTTTAACCAGACCTGGGTTGGATTATTAGTTATTTAAAATACTTATTTTATGTGTATTTTAATATTCTTAAAATAATGTGGCCCAAATCAACTACTTCTATTGGAAGTATTTAAAAGTATATAAATAGCACAATATTTGAAAGTATTTTCAAATACTTCTTTCAAATACTATTTTCAACAATGCAGTAATCAATAACAATGTAATACAACAACAAAAAAAGTTAAAAAAAAAAAAAAAAAAACACAAGATAAAAATATAAGAAAAAACCAAGATGGAGTGTATCACAGACAAGGAACAGCATCTAATGTCTGTGGAGAAAGACGAAGGACCGTGTTTAACCATGGCTTCACTCTCTTTCCTACCCAGGGATACTTCTGAAAACCAAAGGCTTACAGTATTAGTATATTCAGACAGCTGTGTAGAAACAAACCGAAACAGAAAACCAAATGAAAACAAAACTGGTGCTTTGCCCGCTGTTTTCTATCACTCAGTACTATCACTCAGTACTATCACTCAGTACTATCACCCAGTACTATCACCCAGTACTATCACTCAGTACTATAACTCAGTACTATCACTCAGTACTATCACTCAGTACTATCACTCAGTACTATCACCCAGTACTATCACCCAGTACTATCACTCAGTACTATCACTCAGTACTATCACTCAGTACTATCACTCAGTACTATCACCCAGTACTATCACCCAGTACTATCACCCAGTACTATCACCCAGTACTATCACCCAGTACTATCACTCAGTACTATCACCCAGTACTATCACTCAGTACTATCACTCAGTACTATCACTCAGTACTATCACCCAGTACTATCACCCAGTACTATCACTCAGTACTATCACCCAGTACTATCACTCAGTACTATCACTCAGTACTATCACTCAGTACTATCACCCAGTACTATCACCCAGTACTATCACTCAGTACTATCACCCAGTACTATCACCCAGTACTATCACTCAGTACTATCACCCAGTAATATCACCCAGTACTATCACCCAGTACTATCACTCAGTACTATCACCCAGTACTATCACTCAGTACTATCACCAGTACTATCACTCAGTACTATCACCCAGTACTATCACCCAGTACTATCACTCAGTACTATCACTCAGTACTATGACCATGAAAGGTCATTGTATTGCAGCCGTCTGCTAAGTAGTGTACTCACCATCTCAGAATGGAAGCTGATCATGTACGTAAACAGAAAGCAACAAGGAAAACTGCAGAGAAACACTCAGGGCTAAACAGCCACATATCTTCTCTCTCTCCAGGGGCTGTTCAAACTGTATAACATTCATCACCTGAGAACTATCAGGCCTCGGGGAGATCTAAAAAAAAAAAGAAGCTTTTTGTCTATCCAGTATGGTTACTTAATCAGGATGAGGCAATCTTCTACAGCTTGAGATAACTGAAGCTACTGACTATGCACTACAATCTTAAAGATCTTAGTGACACTCTAGTAAATTAGAAATTAACAGAAATCTGCTCCTGAGAAAGCTTAAAGGAATACTGTGAGATTCTGGAAGTTCTACATACATTGTGTAATGGGTCATTGGCTAGAAGGTATTGTCGAATCAGAGGTTCTACATACATTGTGTAGAAGGCCATTGGCTAGAAGGTATTGTCGAATCAAAAGTTCTACACACCCAGGGTTAGATGAACTCGTGGATACCATTTGTATGTCTCCACGTGCGGTATGAAGCAAGTTAGAAGTTGTTTCGTGAGACAATGCTAACTAGAGTTAGCGCAATGACTGGAAGTCTACAGATACGGTAGCATCGTGCAGTATCTCTTTAACAATGCTGTGGAGAGCTTTTTCCAGTACTGAAGATAATTCCTTATGCTATTTGTTAAGTGGGGGTTTTAGGCTCTCAATCTGATATTGTATTATCCTGTTGCAGCAGTCGTACAGTACCGTATAAGGTGGACTCTTACCTTTCTCTATAGAGGTGATGCCCATGGAGGGCTGTCCCAGGCTGGCCCTCCTCTCCCACTTGCCCTCGTCAGGGTTGTAGACCTCCACGGAGGACAGGGGGCTCTGCTGGAGGTCCATGCCCCCCATCACCATCACCTGACCCCCCAGGGCCACCGCCGACGCCCCCGCCCGGGCTGTAGGGAGCGGAGGAAGCTGGGTCCATGTCTGGCTCTCTATGTCCAGCACCTCAGCAGTATCTAAAGGCAGGCCTGTTTCACTGCATCCTCCCAGAACATAGAGCAGGCCCCCGTGGAACACAGGGGTGCAGTAGACCCTGCATGAGGACATGGGGGGGAACACCTCCCAGTACAGGGACTTGACAGGGCTCACTGCCATCTCAAGTACAGGCATCTCTCCTGAGGCTGGCAGTGGTGATGGGTCATTACAACACGGATGGGGTGGGGCGGGGGGATAAAAAAACAGACAAACAAAAACAACAAAGAGAGAAGCAGGGGCACTGCGGATCAGCCTCCTTTCTTGCTGCGCTGCTACATGATGCCCTGTCTAAAACGAGAGAGGGCGTGAGAGAGAGAGAGAGAGAGAGGGAGAGAGAGGGGGAGGGGGAGGGACAGAGAGAGAGGGGGGGGGGCAGAGAGAGAGAGGGAGTGTGACAGAGAGAGAGAGAGAGAGAGAGAGAGAGAGAGAGAGAGAGAGAGAGAGAGGGAGTGTGACAGAGAGAGGGAGAGCACAAGAGAGAGAGAGAGCGAGATTGCGAGAGAGAGCACGAGAGAGAGAGGGAGTGTGACAGAGAGAGAGCACGAGAGAGAGAGGGAGTGTGACAGAGAGCGAGAGAGAGCACGAGAGAGAGGGAGTGTGACAGAGAGAGAGAGAGAGAGCGAGAGTGACAGAGAGAGGGAGAGAGAGAGAGAGAGAGAAGGAGGGGCAGAGAGACGGAGAGAGAGAGAGAGGGACAGAGAGAGAGGGGGATGGAGAAAGAGAGAGGGAGGGAGAGAGGGGGAGGGAGGGAGAGAGACTACCTCAGCAATCTGCCAGATGCCTCCACTCCACTCCACCAAATGATTTATTCATTTATTACTGATCTTTTAGTGCAGGGGACCATCTGCCCTTTCTTTCCCTGTATTCACTCCATCCATGGGCCTTGATTTTTTTTTTTTTTTAAATCACTGCAGTTGATTAGTGTGTGCTACTCTCCAGGGAGGAATATGTTTTGTGAAGGCTTCCTGTGGCGAACACACTTAAAAGGTGTGCCTGGCTTTATGCATAATCCCTGTGAAATGTTATTGTCAAGTGGGAGATTGAGTAAGATCATAAAACTGGGGAGTAAAATGAACCTGTGATCACGTTCTCAGCCAAAGGCAATTATCATGGGCTCCAGCTCCTATATGAATCGGATGAAGAGGGTAGTGACAAAAACAAAGAAAAATCAAACAATGTCTTTAAATGAAAACTCTTGAGTATAATGGGAACAAGCTCTCGGGGTCGGACAGAATCTTTCTAATCAGACCAAAACGCTAAATCCCAGAAGGCAGCTGTCAACGGTCGACTGGGGCTGAAGAGTACCGTCTGTCCCACTTGGACACAGCGAGGCTCCCACAGAGATACCTGGCCTGTGTAGAAGAAGAGAAAACAGCCAGGCCTCTGACCCTGTGGAAGATTCAGCCGTGGACAGCCAGCGCTGTGACATTTACAGTCAGGGCCAGGCCAGGAGGTCCAGGGGGGGAGGTAGAGATCTGGAACAGCACGACCCACACACCAGCGGCACGACCCACTCCAAAGGTCACTGCTTCCACTGGGACTTTCAGGAATCGGATCGCACTGACAGAAAGTGTCATTGGCACACAAGCATTGTTAATTATTTAAACGGAGAGAGTACGTGACAGGAATGGGTGTTGTGGAAGGACAGGTAAATAAAAGGTGTAGGGAAGAGAAGTGAAAAAAGAGGGAGATACAAGTTTTTAAAAAGATAGAGGGCGGGGGGAGACAGGGAAAGACAGGTATGGGTAGATGTAGAGAGATCCTTAGAGACACGCTGGTGCGAGGCTACTGGAGTCTGAGTCCATCTAAAACAGCTATGATGAGAATGCAGGGAGTAGCTCGTCGACTCGGAGAGAGCGGACACACAGATATCTCAGATGAGATCCCCGGGTGTGTTTACGGAATGAGGAGGCTCTATCACAGGAAACCCCCCCTCCCCCTCCCCCCCGTCAGCTTCAACACAGACTTCAGAGGTGTTTCTTGCTCTTAGGCTTCGTGTGTATCCATCTCGGACACACTCTGAACACTCCGAGACTCTGGGCCTTGTTGTTCAATTACAAGGTACCTATGTATTCCTGAACAGCGCACTAGGTCTACGTGTTAGTTCAGTTGAGGCATCATTAAACAAACAAATGAGCTGGAAACACAACGCCTTTTCAGCACTGCAGGCTAAACTGTTCGCCAGAGGTGAAAGCAACCTTTTCCCCCTTCGTCATCAGAGTCGGTGGATTACAAATGCAGGAGGAGTGTTATAGAGACAGGACTTGTTTGTATTCCAGGAGCAGAACTCTGACTCTCCCACGACAATCTCTTGTTGCTGTTACTCCTTGGCTTTTGTAGTCCAGGGGTGATTGGAGGAGAAGGGTAGAGTTGTGTTGCGGCAGAACAGGTCGTGGAGGAGCTTACCTAAGCTCTCACTGCTACAGGAGGGGAAAAAACAAACAAGACAGAACAAGAGAAAAACTATCAATTAACTCGTAGGTATAACGTGGAGATATCAAATGATGGAGAGATACAGAATGAGAGAGAGAGAACCAGTACTGCCTCCTCAGGTGGGACTACATATTATGTAATTAGATCTGGCTAAACCAAATCCCAACAGAACGAACCACAGTGCAATCAACTCCGTTGACGACATCAGTCAGATGCTCTTTTGATGACACCCCTCACATTGAAAAGGACATCAGCAACAGGAAATAGGCTTGACTTTGTTCATTGGTACATCTATATTGCAACATTGTTCTAATCTAGTGCCACTATATTTCCCGTGGAGTAGGTAGCGGATATTATTGTTTTTGTCCCCCAAACCATTTGAGCTGCAGTGTGTGACCTTAATCTAGATTTCATCTCGTTGATGTGTTTTCCTCTCAATAGGAGAATTCAAAGCCCTTGACTACGGCTCAGTCAAGGCCCCTAATACTGAGATCAGTACCATGACAACAACACTATACCAGAAAGACTTGTGTATATATACGCCTCGCTCACTTAACATCTCTTTATATGTCAGACAGTCAACTGATGTTCATTACATTCTTCAAAAACAACATACGAATACCAAGTAAATGTTTATAATACATGTAAACAGTAGTGTCTTTGAATGGCAGATATTGCATTAGAGTTTGAGATATTGTGGACCTATGCTGCACTGGTTTGTACGTGCAAATGCAAATGAAAAACGTCAACAGAAATCTTAATATAGATTATCTACATGTCTTTAATGTGTAAATTCTGTCTTTTCATGACTGTATTCCACCTCCTTTTGTTGTCTTCTGAGGCCCTTACCCTCTACCCTCTTCCCCTCTTTTCATCCCTTTATATCCCTGTGCCCCCCCCCCATCTCTTTGAGCAGACAGAGACCCTATGAAACAGGGAGAGAGAACGAGAGAGACAGAGACAGATACTGTCTGGCTTTAGACCCAGTATCCTACTCCCAGCCACTGAAACACGATCAGAACCCCAGACCCAGCAAACCAAAACTGGTTCTTTGAAAGTTCCCAGAACATTCGTTAGGTCGCGGCAAATGTTCTCGCAACACAAAAACTGTCCAGTCGTGCTGATGATTATACAATGTCAGTATGAAAAATGTGCCTGATGTTGCAAGAACATTCCTAGAACACATTTTGTCTGTTCTTTAAAGATTCCCCAGGATGTCTGTGGGAACAGTCTGGTGGGAACATTGTGGATACATCACAAAAACTGTCCAGTTGTTTGGATGATTCTACAACGTTTCTTTTCGGGTGCAAAAAACATTCACCTGAGTTACATGATCAAATCAAATGTATTTATAAAGCCCTTTTTACCTCAGTAGATGCCACAAAGTGCTTATACAGAAACCCAAACAGCAAGCAATGCAGAAGCACGTTCCCAGAACACATTTAGTCTGTTCTTTAAATGTTCCCAGAATGTTTCATTAGGATGTGTGGAACAGTCTAGTGTTCAGTAGGTTCCCAAAACACTAAATATGCTCAGTTGTGATGACAGTCATGAAATGTTTAAGTGAGGTTACACAGGACATTCCTATAAATGTTGTAGAACACTTGGTCTACGTTTATAAAGGTTCCCAGAACATTTAATTAAGCTATGGAAGTTGTCTGGAATGTTGCAACAAAATTCTTGTGATATTGTAATAACATTTAAATATTCACAGAATATTCCCACAATGTTCCACAATTTCTAAATAATTCAATTTTTATGACATTCATAACATTTGTTATAGGTTTATCATAACATTCCATTGATGTTCACACAATATTTTATCTTGTCTTGGAGGTTCTCAGAACATTTTGAAACTGTTATATTTAAGTTTTACCTAATATTAACACAACATTGTCAGCATGAACATTTGTAGATTTTTTTATTTCACCTTTATTTAATCAGGTAGGCAAGTTGAGAACACCTTTATTTAACCAGGTAGGCAAGTTGAGAACACCTTTATTTAACCAGGTAGGCAAGTTGAGAACACCTTTATTTAACCAGGTAGGCAAGTTGAGAACAAGTTCTCATTTACAATTGCAACCTGGCCAAGATAAAGCAAAGCAGTTCGACACATACAACAACACAGAGTTACACAGAGTAAAACAAACATACAGTCAATAATACAGTATAAACAAGTCTATATACGATGTGAGCAAATGAGGTGAGATAAGGGAGGTAAAGGCAAAAAAAGGCCATGGTGGCAAAGGGTATGTTTGGCAGCATGAGTGAAGGATGTTTTGTTGCAAAATAGGAAGCCGATTCTAGATTTAACTTTGGATTGGAGATGTTTGATGTGTGTCTGGAAGGAGAGTTTACAGTCTAACCAGACACCTAGGTATTTGTGTAGTTGTAGTTGTCCACATATTCTAAGTCAGAACCGTCCAGAGTAGTGATGTTGGACAGGCGGGCAGGTGCAGGCAGAGATCGGTTGAAGAGCATGCATTTAGTTTTACTTGTATTTAAGAGCAGTTGGAGGCCATGGAAGGAGAGTTGTATGGCATTGAAACTCGTCTGGAGGGTTGTTAAGACAGTGTCCAAAGAAGGGCCAGAAGTATACAGAATGGTGTCGTCTGCTTTGAGGTGGATCAGAGACTCACCAGCAGCAAGAGCGACATCATTGATGTATACAGAGAAGAGAGTCGGTCCAAGAATTGAACCCTGAGGCACCCCCATAGAGACTGCCAGAGGCCCGGACAACAGGCCCTCCAATTTGACACACTGAACTCCATCAGAGAAGTAGTTGGTGAACCAGGCAAGGCAATCATCTGAGAAACCAAGGCTATCGAGCCTGCCGATGAGGATGTGGTGATTGACAATGAATACGGCTGCACAGTAATGAATCTTATCGATGGCGGTTATGATTTCGTTTAGGACCTTGAGCATGGCTGAGGTGCACCCATGACCAGCTCTGAAACCAGATTGCATTACGGAGAAGGTATGGTCGGATTCTAAATGGTCAGTAATCTGTTTGTTAACTTGGCTTTCGAAGACCTTAGAAAGGCAGGGTAGGATAAATATAGGTCTGTAGCAGTTTGGGTCAAGAGTGTTCCCCCCTTTGAATAGGGGGGATGACCGCAGCTGCTTTCCAATCTTTGGGAATCTCAGATGACATGAAAGAGAGGTTGAACAGGCTAGTAATAGGGGTTGCAACAATTTTGAGCAGATCATTTTAGAAAGAAAGGGTCCAGATTGTCTAGCCCGGCTGATTTGTAGGGGGCCAGATTTTGCTGCTCTATCTTGCAGCTCTTTCAGAACATCAGCTGACTGGATTTGGGAGAAGGAGAAATGGGGAAGGCTTGGGCGAGTTGCTGTGGGGGGTGCAGTGCTGTTGACCGGGGTAGGGGTAGCCAGGTGGAAAGCATGGCCAGTTGTAGAAAAATGCTTATTGAAATTATCAATTATAGTGGATTTATCGGTGGTGACAGTGTTTCCTATCCTCAGTGCAGTGGGCAGCTGGGAGGAGGTGTTCTTATTGTCCATGGACTTTACAGTGTCCCAGAACTTTTTTGAGTTTGTGTTGCAGGAAGCAAATTTCTGCTTGAAAAAGCTAGCCTTGGCTTTTCTAACTGCCTGTGTATATTGGTTTCGAGCTTCCCTGAAATGTTGCATATCATGGGGGATTTGATGCTAATGCAGTACGCCATAGGATGTTTTTGTGTTGGTTAAGGGCAGTCAGGTCTGGAGAGAACCAAGGGCTATATCTGTTTCTGGTTCTAAATTTCTTGAATGAGGCATGCTTATTTAAGATGGTGAGGAAGGCATTTTAAAAAAAGAACCAGGAACCTCTACTGACGGGATGTCAATATCCTTCCAGGATACCCCGGCCAGGTCGATTAGAAAGGCCTGCTCGCTGAAGTGTTTCAGGGAGCGTTTGACAGTGATGAGTGGAGGTCGTTTGACCGCTGACCCATTACAGATGCAGGCAATGAGGCAGTGATCGCTGAGATCCTGGTTGAAAACAGCAGAGGTGTATTTAGAGGGCAAGTTGGTTAGGATGATATCTATGAGGGTGCCCGTGTTTACGGCTTTGAGGTGGTACCTGGTAGGTTCATTGATAATTTGTGTGAGATTGAGGGCATCGAGCTTAGATTGTAGGATGGCCGGGGTGTTAAGCATGCTCCAGATCCTTTAAATAGATTAGAATACATCCCCATTATGTTTCTCTCCAGATTGAATGGCTTTTCGGCGGGGGGGGGGGGGGGTATTTCTATCTTATTAAAGTGTTCCCATCCTCTTTGTTTGTTGTGTACTTTTAACACTGTGTGTCCATCATGTGTTGAGAAAGTTTAATGAAATGTGACTTTTGTTGGATAGAACTTTAAATAACTCGTTGTCTGAAATACAGGCTCAGAACCATCTAACTACATTAAATTATTTATTTAATCTCAATTTCCAATCAAAACACATACATTCGTGCAATACCCATTATAAAAAATTACAATACATATATAATAAATATATATATAATAAAATTATAATACATATACAAAACCAAAGGTTCAATTAAATAATATTTTATTGATTTAAAAAGTTTAATTGCAGACATTTTTTTATGTCAATATCAAATAATTTCTGCCTACAGAGTAAGTCAACACGCCATTTAACTTTTTTCATATTTTGTTACGTTACAAAGTGGGATTCAAATTGTATTTATTGTAGTTTTTTTTGTTATTGATCTACACAAAATACTCCATAATGTCAAAGTGAAAAGAAAATGCGATACATTTTTTACAAGTTCATAAAAATCTATTACAAATGTAATTATTAAAATATAGTTGTTGCAGAAGTATTCAACCGCTTTGTTTAAGCAAGACTACATTAACTAAAAAGTTAAATCTGGCTTAACAAATCACATAAGTTAAATGGACTCACTCTGTGTGACATAACAGGGGTTGACTTGACTTCCCCTTCCTCTGTCCCCCACACATACAACATCTGTAAGGTCATTCAGTAAAGTATTGAATTTCAAGCACAGATTCAACTACAAAGACCTCACAAAGAAGGGCAGTGATTGATAGACGTGTAACAATAACAAATCTGACATTGAATATACACTACATGGACAAAGTTATGTAGACACCCCTGAAAATGAGTGGATTCGGCTATTTCAGCCACACCCGTTGCTGACAGGTGTATAAAATCGAGCACACAGCCATGCAATTTCCATAGACAAATACTGGCAGTAGAATTGCCCGTACTGAAGAGCTCAGTGACATTCAATGTGGCTCTGTCATAGGATGCCACCTTTCCAACAAGTCAGTTCATCAAATATCTGCCCTGCTGGAGCTGCCCCTGGTCAACTGTAAGTGCTGTTATTGTGAAGTGGAAACGTCTAAGAGCAACAACGGCTCAGCCGCGAAGTGGTAGACCACACAAGCTCACAGACCGGTAGTGATGAAGCGCGTAGCGCTTACAAAAAGTCTGTCCTCGATTACAACACTAACTACCGAGCTTCAAACTGCCTCTGGAAGCAATGTAAACACCAGAACCGTTTGTCGGGAGCTTCATGAAATGGGTTTCCATGGCCGAGCAGCCACACACAAGCTTAAGATCACCATGCGCAATGCCAAACGTCAGCTGGAGTGGTGTAAAAGCTCGCCGCCATTGTATTCTGGAGCTGGAAATGTGTTCTCTGGAGTGATTAATCACTCTTCACCATCTGGCTGTCCGACAGACAAATCTGGGTTTGGTGGTTGCCAGGAGAACGCTACCTGCACCAGGGCATAGTGCCAACTGTAAAGTTTGGTGGAGGAGGAATAATTGTCTGGGGCTGTTTGGGCTAAGCCCCTTAGTTCCAGTGAACAGAAATCATAATGCTACAACATAAAATGACATTCTAGATGATTCTGTGCTTCCAACTTTGTGGCAACAGTTTCAGGAAGGCCCTTTCCTGTTTCATCATGACAATGCCCCCATGCACACAGAAATGGTTTGTCGAGATTGGTGTGGAAGAACTTGACTGGCCTCCACAGAGCCCTGACTTCAACCCCATCGAACACGTTTGGGATGAATTGGAACACCGACTGCGAACCAGGCCTAATCGCCCAACATCAGTGCCCGACATCACAAATGCTCTTGTGGCTGAATGGAAGCAAGTCGCAGCAGCAACGTTCCAACATCTAGTGGAAACCTTGCCAGAAGAGTGGAGGCTGTTATTGTAGCAAAGCGGGGACCTACTCCATATTAATGCCCATGATTTTGGAATGAGATGTTCGACAAACAGGTGTCCACATACTTTTGGCCATGTAGCGTATCTTTAAGCATGGTGAAGTTAATAATTATGCTGTGGAGGATGTATTAAACAACACAGACACATCAAATACATAGTGTTCCGTCTGAACTGAGCTGCAGGACAGAAAGTAAGCCTGTGTGGCTCAGTCGGTAGAGCATGGCGCTTGCAACGCCAAGCGTCGTGGGTTCGTTTCCCACTGGGGCCACCCATATGTAAAAAGTAGTGGCCCCAGCCGACTTGTAAGTCGCTTTGGACAAAAGCGTCTGCTAAATGGGATATATTTTTTTTTATATTTAAACTGATTCGGGATGTCACCATGACATTTGTGATTTTAAAACAGCTCCAGAGTTCAATGGCTGTGATGGGAGAAAAATGGATGGATTGACACAACATTGTAACATTGAAAAGAAGAATAAAAATATACAGAAATATACAAAACATGAATATGTATGCAACAAGGCACTAAAGTAATACTGACGGAAAAAAAAACATGGCAAAAGAATACACTTTTTTAGGCCGAGTTTCAAAGCCTTACGTTTGTTTGGGGCAAATCCAACGTAACACATCACTGAGTAACTGCGTCCTTATTTTCAAGCATGGTGGTGGCTGCATCACGGTATGGGTATGCTTGTCATCGGGCAAAGACTGGGTAGTTTTCCAGGATGAGAATAAATGAGGATGGAGCAAAGCACAGGCAAAATCCTAGAGGAAAACCTGCTTCAGTCTGCTTTCCACCAGACACTTTCCACCAGACACTGGGAGGGGAAATCACCTTTCAGCAGGACAATAATCTACAACACAAAGACAACTCTCCACTAGAGTTAGTTACCAAGAACACTTGAATCTTCCTGAGTGGCCGAGTTACAGTTTTGATTTAAATCTGCTTGAACATCTATCGCTGTCTAGCCATGATCTCCAACACCTTGACACAGCTAGAAGAATTTTGAAAAGAATAATGGGCGAATATTGCGCAAAGCCGGTGTGCAAAGCTCTTATGAGACTTACTCAAGAAGGCTCACAGCTGTAATCATTGCCAAAGGTGTTTCTAACATGTGTTGACTTTATTACACTTATATAAACAAGGTGTGTTTTTTAAATAATATATATTTAATTTTTTCTGTCTTCCACTTTGACATTTGAGTATTTTGTGTAGATCGTTGACAAAAAACGGACAATTAAATCCATTTGAATCCAACTTTGTAACACAATAAGATGTGAAGAAATCCAAGACGTTCTACAGGCAGTATGGGGCGGTTTGGAGGACAAACTAATACTACACTAAATTGCACTTTGCACATGGTATAAAATAGTCTCAGAATTGCCCTGGTCTAGATTTTAAAAGTCTCAATTCAAGAAGGACGACTAGAGTTAAGGTAGATATAAGTGAAGGCTTAAATGAAACCTGGCCAGAGGCAGGTGTAAATTCTGATTAATGGATGTTGGCACCCAGGTTGACCTTGACAATGGAGGAAAATGGATTACCTGAACTATTTCAATGATGATCAAAGAGCAGCACCAAGGCCAGGCAGAAGGCTGGATTCAGACAGGAGCAACCCACTAAATGATTTTGATTAAATCTATTTCTGTGACCGTTTCCGTATGTACAAAGGAAATGCAGCTGACATTTCTTTGCTTGAGACAAGGCTTTTATCTGACTCTCTTAGGGGAAGGCTCGTCCCTCCTTCCTTACAAGTTCTGATCACCTTGAGGTTTTTAACATCTAGAACATTCCATCGTGAAACAGGACATTTGTGTGGTGTAAGTGAACCGACTGTATGTAAAATAGTCCACAATGTCTGCAATGCTATATGAAAATTGAAAGACAATTACATCAAGTTCCCTGATGCTGCTGCCCAGGCCAACTACTAGAGTTCTATGAATACTAAGATAGCCCTTGCTGCCTAAGATAGCCCTTGCTGGCCGGTTCCCCTCTTTCCACTGGGATTCTCTGCCTCTAACCCTATTACAGGGGCTGAGTCACTGGCTTACTGGTGCTCATTCATGCCGTCCCTAGGAGCGGTGCGTAACTTGTGTGGGTTGAGTCACTGATGTGATCTTCCTGTCTGGGTTGGCGCCCCCCTTGGGTTGTGCCGTGGCGGAGATCTTTGTGGGCTATACTCGGCCTTGTCTCAGAATGGTCCAGTTTCTCTGCTCCAGTTTCAACTGTTCTGCCTGCGGCTATGGAATCCTGACCTGTTCACCGGACGTTCTACCTGTCCCAGACATGCTGTTTTCAACTCTCTAGAGACAGGAGCGGTAGAGATACTCTTAATGATCGGCTATGAAAAGCCAACTGACATTTACTCCTGAGATGCTGACCTGTTGCACCCTCGACAACTACTGTGATTATTATTATTTGACCATGCTGGTCATTTATGAACATTTGAACATCTTGGCCATGTTCTGTTATAATCTCCACCCGTCACAGCCAGAAGAGGACTGGCCACCCCTCATAGCCTGGTTCCTCTCTAGGTTTCTTCCTAGGTTTTGGTCTTTCTAGGGAGTTTTTCCTAGCCACCGTGCTTCTACACCTGCATTGCTTGCTGTTTGGGGTTTTAGGCTGGGTTTCTGTACAGCACGTTGAGATATCAGCTGATGTACGAAGGGCTTTATAAATACATTTGATTTGAATACGGGACCTTCCCTGGATGTCATATTCCCATTCCTCTACACCAGATGCTGACAGGAATCGTAAAACAACTGGTTTTCAATAAGTGTACAATATGTGTGCACTCTCAATGTGCCATTCTCCAACATCGTTGCACCATTGGAAAGGAATTCATGACTCAAAGATTTTCAGAAACTCCTCTTTGTTTCCAGATTCAGAAAACGTTAATGTCCTCAGAGCGGCAATACATTTTGTTCGGGGTGGAGTGGATGGGGAGTGGATGGGGAGAGTCAACCGCCTTCTGGATGGCTCTGCCCAGGTAGAGAGATTACGATTCTTGTTGTTGCTGCCCCATGATATTTCTGCAAGTCCTGACTATCTTGCCCAACCTATTTTTCTGTGCAATCTTGATATTCCCAAAACCAGCAGGTCAAGCAGTAGGACAGAATGCTCTCAATGAAATATTTATAAAAGACAACCATGATGGTTAGATCAACATTTTTAATGTTCAGCTTGAAGGAGGACAATATATTGGAATCATACTTGGTGACAGTATGCACAGAACAACTGCTTGTTCAATCCGTATCTCCATGCAATAATGACTGAGCAACAACGGTACAACCAAGCTCATATCCACACAAGAGGTGTAGTGGAGCTCATGTTTTTTATTTTATTTTACCTTTATTTAACCAGGCAGGTCAGTTAAGAACACATTCTTATTTTCAATGACGGCCTGGGAACAGTGGGTTAACTGCCTGTTCAGGGGCAGAACGACAGATTTGTACCTTGTCAGCTCGGGGGTTTGAACTCGCAACCTTCCGGTTACTAACCACTAGGCTACCCTGCCACCCCAGGAGTATGGAATAGTCATTTGGTGTATGGAATAGTCGTTTGGTGTATGGAATAGTCGTTTGGTGTATGGAATAGTCGTTTGGTGTATGGAATAGTCGTTTGGTGTATGGAATAGTCGTTTGGAGTATGGAATAGTCGTTTCCAGTGTCTCAGAAAAACATTGCGCTTTCAACCAAGATACCGTATTGTCATAAATGCAACAGCATGGCTGCCCAATGCTTCACAATGACCTCAAACAGCATGGCTGCCCAATGCTTCACAATGACCTCAAACAGCATGGCTGCCCAATGCTTCACAATGACCTCAAACAGCATGGCTGCCCAGTGCTTCACAATGACCTCAAACAGCATGGCTGCCCAGTGCTTCACAATGACCTCAGACAGCATGGCTGCCCAATGCTTCACAATGACCTCAAACAGCATGGCTGCCCAGTGCTTCACAATGACCTCAAACAGCATGGCTGCCCAGCACTTCACAATGACCTCAAACAGCATGGCTGCCCAGTGCCTCACAATGACCTCAAACAGCATGGCTGCCCAATGCTTCACAATGACCTCAAACAGCATGGCTGCCCAATGCTTCACAATGACCTCAAACAGCATGGCTGCCCAATGCTTCACAATGACCTCAAACAGCATGGCTGCCCAATGCTTCACAATGACCTCAAACAGCATGGCTGCCCAGCGCTTCACAATGACCTCAAACAGCATGGCTGCCCAGTGCTTCACAATGACCTCAAACAGCATGGCTGTCCAGTGCTTCACAATGACCTCAAACAGCATGGCTGCCCAGTGCTTCACAATGACCTCAAACATCATGGCTGCCCAGCGCTTCACAATGCCCTCAAACAGCATGCTGCCCAGCGCTTCACAATGACCTCAAACAGCATGGCTACCCGGCGCTTCACAATGACCTCAAACAGCATGGCTGCCCAATGCTTCACAATGACCTCAAAATATGTGTATTTTACCTATTTTTGAATAAGCCTGTAACGTAACAAAATGTAGAAAAAGTCAGGAGTGCGGAATCCGAATGCACTGTAAATGAGCTTACAATGAAAAAACAAGGTCATAATTTCCTAATGTTTAGGCCTATCATAGCCAGCTACATGTCCTAATGTTTAGGCCTATCATAGACAGCTACATGTCCTAATGTTTAGGCCTATCATAGCCAGCTACATGTCCTAATGTTTAGGCCTATCATAGCCAGCTACATGTCCTAATGTTTAGGCCTATCATAGCCAGCTACATTTCCTAATGTTTAGGCCGATCATAACCAGCTACATGTCCTAATGTTTAGGCCTATCATAGACAGCTACATGTTCTAATGTTTAGGCCTATCATAGACAGCTACATGTCCTAATGTTTAGGCCTATCATAGACAGCTACATGTCCTAATGTTTAGGCCGATCATAACCAGCTACATGTCCTAATGTTTAGGCCTATCATAGCCAGCTACATGTCCTAATGTTTAGGCCTATCATAGCCAGCTACATGTCCTAATGTTTAGGCCTATCATAGCCAGCTACATGTCCTAATGTTTAGGCCGATCATAACCAGCTACATTTCCTAATGTTTAGGCCTATCATAGACAGCTACATGTCCTAATGTTTAGGCCGATCATAACCAGCTACATGTCCTAATGTTTAGGCCTATCATAGCCAGCTACATGTCCTAATGTTTAGGCCTATCATAACCAGCTACATTTCCTAATGTTTAGGCCTATCATAACCAGCTACATGTCCTAATGTTTAGGCCTATCATAGCCAGCTACATGTCCTAATGTGTAGGCCTATCATAGCCAGCTACATGTCCTAATGTTTAGGCCTATCATAGCCAGCTACATGTCCTAATGTTTAGGCCTATCATAGCCAGCTACATGTCCTAAGTTAATATTGCATTTTACCGGGTAGAAATAGGCTGATTCCACTGAGAAAAGTACCAGAAAAATGTAGCTCCACATCAGTCAGAGCTGTCTGCTGATATAATGCCTATTTGTAAATTCTCATCCGAATTTAGAAGTTCATCTGAAGAACAAAATTGCCGACCAGAAATGACAAAAATAAGCATTTTAGATCTGCATTTACAAAATGCAGCAAGATATTTCTTATGCTTTTTATTTTTTTTCCTGCGTGAAAAAAAAAATCTGAATTCTGCATTAACACAACCACTAAGTTTAACTTGTTGCCTAAGCAAGTGGCTGAATTATTAAGGCGGCAGGTCATCATATAGTGTTAGCGTTCTGCCGTGTTTGAGAAGTCAAAGCCCTTTGATTTCCTTGCGTTTTTTCTCCTCTCCATTGTCAGTCTGTCAGCTTCTCCCCCCTCTTCTCAGAGCAGGCAGGTCCGTTGCCCTAGGACTCCAGACTCCACAGAGACACAGCGTGTAGACTAGCACTGGCTCTTCAGCAGCATTTCTTCCTTCAGACAAGCATGTGTCAAAACGTTGTTTTGCACAATGTCTCTCGTACACATTCGCTTGTAAATGTCCAAACTCACCAAAAACTACATTCCTACCTATACATGTATAACTTTATGAGTTGGATTGCCTGTCTTTGCAAATCGTTTATTTTAGTTTGTGTTCGTTAACGTTAGCATTCTGGTTATTGACGTCCAATGGGCACCCAATAGGCTGGTAATACTGTAAATGCCGGGGTTAGAGAAGGATGTCGGTATGACGATGTGAACATCTGGATCCCACCTAGCACATCTAAATGCTGTGGGGGTAAAATACTTCACACTGATCAGTGTGGCGGTAAATCGCTTTCTTCAAAAGATATCCTTAAATCCCTCCTTGGAGAAGCTGGTACACATCCCCTCTAACTTCACAGGAGGTGGAAATACTGCAATGAAAGGAAATGTGCATTTTGCTAAAGTAAAACAAATTAACCCTGAAAGTTAAAAAGGTTTCATGTTATCGTGGTAAACAACTAAATGTTTTAAAGACGTTCTACTTTATCTACATTGTCAGAAACACACCTTGTCTTTCATCATAACCCTTTAACTGTTGGCATTACAGTATGTTCAACATGTTTCTGATCCTCTGGGCAACGAGCTACTAAATCAAATCTTATTCGTCACTTACACATGTTTAACAGATGTTATTGCGGGTGTAGAGAAATGCTAGTGTTTCTATCTTCAACAGTGCAGTAATATCTAACAATTCACAACAATACACACAACCTAAAATTAAAATCACGGAATTAAGAAATATATAAATATTAGGATGAGCGATGTTGGAGTGGCATAGATTAAAATACATTAGAATAGAATACAGTATATACATATGAGATGAGTAAAGCACAAATATGTAAACGTTATTAAAGTGACTAGTTTTCCATTATTAAAGTGACCAGTGATTTCAAGTCTATGTATATGGGGCAGCAGCCTCTAAGGTGCAGGGTTACATAACCGGTTGGAAGCCGCCTAGTGATGGCTATTTAAAAGTCTGATGGCCTTGAGATAGAAGCTGTTTTTCAGTCTCTCGGTCCCAGCTTTGATGCACTTGTACTGACCTCGCCATCTGGATGATAGTGGGGTGAACAGGCAGTGGCTCAGGTGGTTGTTGTCCTTGATTATCATTTTGGCCTTCCTGTGACATCAGGTGCTGTAGGTGTCCTGGAGGACAGGTAGTTTGTCCCCGGTGATACGTTGGGCAGACCTCACCACCCTCTGGAGATGCCTGCAGTTGCGGGCGGTGCAGTTGCCATACCAGGCGGTGATATAGCCCGACAGGATGCTCTCAATTGTGCAGCTGTAATAGTTTGTGAGGGTTTTAGGTGCCAATACATATTTATTCAGCCTCCTGAGGTTGAAGAGGCGCTGTTGCACCTTCTTCACCACACTGTCTGTGTGGGTGGACCATTTCAGTTTGTCAGTGATGTGTACGCCAAGGAACTTGAAGTTTTCCACCTGCTCTTCTGTGGTCCCATCGATGTGGATAGGGGCGTGCTCCCTTTGCTGCTTCCTGAAGTCTACAATCATCTCCTTTGTTTTGTCGACATTCAGTGAGAGGTTATTTTCCTTGCACCACACTCCCAGGGCCCTCACCTCCGCTCTGAAGGCTGTCTCGTCATTGTTGGTAATCAGGTCTACCACTGTTTTGTCGTCTGCAAACTTGATGATTGAGTTGGAGGCGTGCATTGCCACGCAGTCATGGGTGAACAGGGAGTATGCTGTGTTGAATGCTGAGCTATAGTCAATGACCAGCATTCTTACATAGGTATTCCTCTTGTCCAGATGGGCTAGGGCCATGTGCAGTGCAATGGCAGTAAGCAAATTTAAGGTGGTCTAGGGTGTCAGGTAAAGTAGAGGTGATATGATCCTTAACTAGCCTCTCAAAGCATTGAGTGCTATGGGGAAATATTAATTTTGTTCAGTCACCTTTGCTTTCTTGGTACAGGAACAATGGTGGACATCTTGTAGCAAGTGGGGACAGCGAACTGGAATAGGAAGAGATTGAATATGTCCGTAAACACCCCAGCCAGCTGGTCTGCGTATGCTCTGGACGCAGCTAGGAATGCCATCTGGGCCGGCAGCCTTGCGAGGGTTAACACGCTTAAATGTCTTACTCACATCGGCCACAGAGAAGGAGAGCCCACAGACCTTGGTAGCAGGACGAGCCAGTGGCACTGTGTTATCCTCAAAGCGGGTGAAGAACGTATTTAGTTTGTCCGGATGCAAGACGTCGGTGTCCGCGACATGGCTGGTTTTCCCTTTGTAGTCCATGATTGTCTGTAGACCCTGCCACATACATCTTGTCTCTGAGCTGTTGAATTGCGACTCCACTTTGTCCCTGTACTGACGTTTTGCCTGTTTGATTGCGTTACAGAGGGAATAACTACACTAAATTTGCTTTGTTATAATCTCCAGATACAATAAATTCAGCCTCAGGATATGTGGTTTCCAGTTTGCATAAAGTCCAGTGCGGTTCTTTGAGGGCCGTCGTGGTATCGGCTTGAGGGGGAATATACACGGCTGTGACTATAACCGAAAATTATTATCTTGGGAGGTTATACGTTCATCATTTGATTGAGGTATTCTAGGTTGGGTGAACAAAAAGACTTGAGTTTCTATACGTTATCACAATCACACCATAAGTTGTTAATCATGAAATATACAGCCCCGCCTTTTTTCTTCCCAGAGAGTTCTTTATTCCTGTCTGTGCGATATACTGAGAACCCAGCTGGCTGTATGGACAAAGACAGTATATCCAGAGAGTTCTTTATTCCTGTCTGTGCGATATACTGAGAACCCAGCTGGCTGTATGGACAAAGACAGTATATCCAGAGAGTTCTTTATTCCTGTCTGTGCGATATACTGAGAACCCAGCTGGCTGTATGGACAAAGACAGTATATCCAGAGAGTTCTTTATTCCTGTCTGTGCGATATACTGAGAACCCAGCTGGCTGTATGGACAAAGACAGTATATCCAGAGAGAGCCATGTTTCCATGAAACAGACTATGTTACAATCCCTGATGTCTCTCTGGAAGGAGATTCTCGCCCTGAGCTCGTCTACATATTATTATCCAGAGACTGAATATTAGGGAGTAATATACTCTGAAGCAGTGGATGGTGTGAGCGCCTCCTGAGTCGGACTAGAAGTTCACTCCGTATACCGCTTTTCTACTGGCGGTGTTTTGGATCAGCCTCTAGAATCAGTTAAATTGCCCTGGGGGGTAGGAACAAAGGATCCAATTTGGGAAAAGTCATATTCCCGGTCGTAATGCTGGTGAGTTACCGCTGCTATAGTATCAAAAAGTTATTTCCGGCTGTATGTAATAACACCCAAAATTTCCTGGGCTAATAATGTAAGAAATAACACACAAAACAAAATACTGCAAAGTTACGTAGGAGCGGAGCTGCCCTATCTGTCGGCGCCATCTTGATTGTATCCATACTAATGAGACTAGATCCATCACATCGTAGAACTAATCGAAGCGTCATCACATCGCTCAGCCTGCCCCGACCCTAAAGACAAGAGTGATTCACAGCCAGAGGAACCAGCAGAAACACACAGGGGATGGAGGACTTCGGCGAGTGTGAGAAATAATTTACGGTTCGACAGCACACACACACACACACACACAAATTCATATTATGAACAAGAGAGAGAGAGACAGAGAGAAATATGATGGATGGTGAATTTGCATTTGAATTTAAGATAGAGAGAGGGGTGGTGACGGGAGATGAGCATAAGAGAGAGTAGGAGAGAGAGAGAGAAATATATGTACTATGAGCTAGAGCATGTTTGTATGTAAAACTCACAGCTTTTTCTGCCACTTTTATTAAACAGCAGGATGAATGGCCACTGGTGGACCTGAGGTCAACTGTCCAATCAGACACTTCACTGGCCCACACCATGAAGACAGTCCAGGTCGCCTGGGATAATCCGAACTTCAGACCCAAGCACCACACAACAGAGACGTGACCATAGGCTCACATACAAGGGGAACAAATACCCATGAGCCAAATTAAGTCCTCCACATGTCCCCATCATCCTACTCTCATCAGTAGTAAAGTGATGTTTGAACTCTGCATGTGAAGCTTTAGGGCTCTATTGGATCGCTGAAGCATTACAGATTGCGCAATACATATATATATTTTTAAGGGTAATTTTCAATGGGGTCGTTTAACGTGAATTTGTATTTGTTTATATTATTATTTATTTAACTAGGCAAGTCAAGTGAATGCAGTCACCACAAGTGTGGGAACATGGCCTTTAAATTTAAATCACGCTGTAAAGCTGAACTTTTGTGATAAGGATTGAATAGAGCCCTTAAGTCTATTCGGGGGCGGGGGGGAGGGGGGGGGGTCTATGATGAGAACTCAGCAGGATTCCACTGAAGAAGTGTTTGGAACCGAACAGTGAGAGATAGAGGGAGGGATGGTCGTTATAAAAGTGCCTTCCTCTAAGTCCTATCTGAAGAGCTACAGGTAAACCTGTTCCAGCGCGAGGTAGCAAGAGCTATCGTCAAGTCCAATCTCCCACCACTTGCATTATACAGTGTTAGTGACAGTGTTAGTGACAGTCGTCATGACAGAGGGAGTGTCGGACAGAGACTTCCCTGCTAACAGTGTCCACAGCAGACAGAGAGAGAGAGAGAGGAAATAGGAGACCACCACAGCTAAATCTGTAGCCAACAAGGCACTTGTGGAGACAAAACACATATCCATTCACTGATGAAAATGTCTCCATAGAGAGCGGGCAGAGCAGCGCTGGCACTTCCTCCCTTGGCAGCGGCTCTTTGCCATGACTGGGTGGGCGTCTAGGGACTTATATTCCGTTCAGCTCATACGGCTGAACCTTGATTCCCCTGGGCCTTATGTCCCCTTTAAATAGATAGAAGGATGTGAGATAGATAGAAGGATGTGTGTGAGAGAGAGAGAAATAGAGGGAGGCGTGATAAACAGAAACAGCTGAAAACCAACTGAGAGATACAGTAAGAATAGAATCGTAAAATAAGAAAAGCACTGGGAGTCAACAAAAAGACATGCAGTGAATCATATTGTCTCTCCATAGTATAGTGGACTGAGGCCATTTACACAACACTAACATCTTGCTTTTACTACCCCCATCTCCCTCTCCCAGGGCACTTTCTAATGGAACCCCAGGCTCCCAACGGGCATAGCAATAACCTTTCTAGAAGCGTCACAGAAACACTGCCAGCCACTTTATGAAGTTCCCTGAGTTCCTGAGGCCAGGGAGGGGAGAGAGCAAGCCGTTCTCTAACAACATTAATGACCATGTTGGGTAAAGAATTATCCGCTTATGAACTTGATTTAAGAGGTCAAATATGCTTGGGAGAAATCCGTTTCCCTCTGCAGGATATCAATTCAATTGGACATTGCAGAACATTACACCATCTGCAGCAAGGCAATTACACATTTCCCCATCAGACTGGTTCTGACAAACCAACAGATGTGTGTGTGTGTGTGTGTGTGTGTGTGTGTGTGTGTGTGTGTGTGTGTGTGTGTATGTGTGCGTGTGTTCGTCTGAACGTGTGAATTGTGTAGTAGTTAAGAATGTAGTGTTATAGAATTATCGTATTGGTAAAGGGTGTCATTGCTGATCGGCAGGAAGTAATCTAATAGCTCCTCTAACCTTCCTCTAGCCTTCCTACCTCATCCCCAAGAGTAGTTATTGTAGGATGGCTTCTGTCAAACTATCTTTCACACCTTCTATGATGTATGAGGTGGACAGGACTTCACACTAGGGTGTGAATATCACACTAACGTGACTTATGGAGGGCTAGGCCCGAGGACCACAACAAGCCCTTCGCACGCACGCACGCCCTTCGCACGCACACACACACGCACACACACACACACACCCATAATAAACTTGTCAGATCAAAGGTGTTTACATACAACACCTGGCGACCACGTGGTCATCTAATTTAATTACCACGTGGTTATCTAATTTAATTAACACGTGGTTATTTTATTTCCTCATTACCTCATAAATCATGAGGTGTGAAATACAGTTTAACAGAACAAACCCAACATCATGTGAAGTCACGTGGGTGTGAGATTCACAGTCTCGTGTGATGTCCCGCCCCTTTTATAAATCAACAAGGTGTGAAAGATTGACAGAAGCCACCTTACGACAACTCCGCTTGGGGATTTAAATCAGGAAAAATAACTTAGATCGGGAAATCCGTACAGGGAAAGCCTGGATTGTATAGTATCTATGGCGGAGGGATATTTCTCACCCCTGGTGCAACCCCCCAGATGTTCAAAAGGAGAAGCTTGACCACAAATAACTCATTTTAATTGGTTTAGCAGTAAAATATTAGTGCATTTGCTAATGTGTCTCCTGGGTTCGGGCTCCTCTCTAACATCAATCCTATTAGGGGAGAGTGGGATAAATTGAGCCAACCTTGTTTTTAGGAATCATATTCATATAATTAATAATTTGACCAAATAATAATAATTTCATAGAGTCTGTGAAGGAAGAAACCACATGAAAAAGGTGGTAAGCAAGTTAGGTCCCCAGAAAATATTTTTCACCAAGTCAAATAAATTGATTGTGTTAGAGGTTTCATGATGCTTGTATCTAAACCAAAGTAGATCATTTTAAGATTGTTCTATACATTAGTTGGGGCCTCTATAAGCTTCTATATGAGGTCCTAACCTAGCATGAAAGTGCATCCTTGTAGCTGTGTGTGCTAATATAGTCAAAATATTTGCAAGTTGAGCCAATGGCCATGGAGTATGTTGAGCCAATGGCCATGGAGTATGTTGAGCCAATGGCCATGGAGTATGTTGAGCCAATAGTTGAGCCAATCCCAGGCGAAAAGCAATGCATTATCACTGGGATATGGAGGTAACAACAGGGCCTGGCCTATGTTAAAAGCGTTTTTAAAAAGTACTAAATCGTTAGGTGTTAAGCCTAAAAGATGCATCAAATTACTAAAAGACAAAAAGCGATGGTGATTGTGTTGAATTGTGTTTAGCAAATAAAGATATATATTTAATTCAGTACAGAAATTTATAGGAGGCTTAACTTACCCCGTCTCGTGGTTCAATGTACCCCCATACCCCATTACCCCCATACCCCATTACCCCCATACCCCATTACCCCCATACCCCATTTCCCCCATACCCGGGGTAACTCGTGCCAAGAGACAACTTCTTTTGGACAAGCTATGTTTTCTAGACTGTAAAGGTTAACATGAATTCTGATTATTATTCTGATTATTTCCAGGGATACACAGCATCCTGAAATATACACTGAGCGTACAAACATGCTCTTTCCATGACATAGACTGACCAGGTGAATCCAGGTGAAAGCTATGATCCCTTGTTCATGTCACTGATTAAATCTACTTCAATCAGTGTAGATGAAGGGAAGGAGACGTGGTTAAGAGAAGGATTTTTAAGCCTTGAGAGAATCGAGACATGGATTGTGTATGTGTGTCATTCAGAAGGTGAATGGGCAAGACAAAATATTTCAATGTCTTTGAACGGGGTTTGGTCGTTTTGGTAACTTTCCCTAGATCTGTGCCTCGACATAATCCTGTCTCGGAGCTCTACGGACAATTCCTTCAACCTCATGGCTTAGTGTTTAGTCTGACATGCACTGTCAACTGTGGGACATTGTATAGACAGGTGTGTGCATTTCCAAATCATGTTTAATCAATTGAATTTACCACAAGTGGACTGCAATCAAGTTGTAGAAACATCAAGGATGATCAATGGAAATAGGATGCACCTAAGCTCAAATTTGAGTCTCATAGTAAAGGGTCTGAATAATTATGTAAATAAGGTATTTCTGTTTTAAGGTGATACATTTTAGAATACGCTGTAACAAAGTGTGGAAAAAGTTAAGGGGTCTGAATACTCGGAAAGAATACAGCGTATTCTAAAATGGATGAAAAATACAACTTTTTACTCATCAATCTACACACAATATCTCATAATGACAAAGCAAAAACAGGTTTTTCAGAAATTTTTGCAAAAACAGAAATACCTCTCACGCTTTAGTCTTACATCTAATGTCACCATGAAATAGGTTGGAACAGTCTGAACACAACATTTAGAAAAACTATAAAGACCAGGGTGGGACTGAATCTTTCTACATCAGAATGATGAAAGTAAAATGGAACCTTTTGAATCCTCAGTTTCTGTCTTCATCTGACTAAGATATTTATAAAACACAAGACCAAAGTGTGGACATGAAGGCAGCTTTAGCCTGTAGAAAATCAACATCAAGATCCCCTAATTCTAAAAGTGAATTTGTCATAATAATTTCTGAGATCTATTTGAAAACTAAACACAAGCTTTCCAAATACAAAAGGACAGTTCCGTGCCCTTTTGCATGTACCTAATAGCATTCATACTGGATCTATGAATGGTAAAAGATATTTTCTTTCGGAGCGTCATGCGTGCACTGATTTTGAGTAAACAATTATTCTCCTTTTCTACCACCGAGGGAGTTTGGGTGACAACAGGAGAGGCGGGTCCTGTTCCCTGGCACAGTAGGCATTGTGCCATCCCATACCCGACTGATTGAGGATGGTATTAAACAGCACAATGGGGACATAGGCACAACAATGCTTCTCTCCTACTCTGTAAGACAGGCAGGAAAGCTGCATGCCAATCAAACTGTAGAAATAATTATGCAAATAGGGGATAGTCTAAGCAGGTTATAATTACAGAACAGAACATATGGCAATTATTATCACAATGTGATGATAGTTTTACAGTGATGGTGTAATTTCTAACTGTTGTTGACAAATATTGCAATTAACTGAGTAAAAATAGCAGAGTGGCATTGATTGGGCTTACAAAATGTAGTAGGAGAAATGATAACAGAAAACAATTTGTAGGTGGCTAATCTTATCAGTTTTATGGATTATCTGGCTATTGCATATGTGTGCATGTGGTCTGGTCCATTTTTTGCTCAGTGAGCCTGTCTAACTTGTGTTTTCTTTGCGCAAAATGATAATTATCTGGCTAATAATGTCCTGGCATGTGTTAGAAATGTCAGGGACGATTTCGGGTCCCAGTGTGTGTGTGTGTGTGTGCGTGTGTGTGTCCCACAGTAGGTTACATTGGACTCTCTGGGTCTGGGGGGGGACCCTGAGATAAGAGCTTTCATTTCAAAATTAGTTTTTATTGTAAAATAGAGACTGAATTAGTCTATGCGCAACATTTCGTATGTTTTTTTTTAGATGACAAGTCATTGCCCAGCTGTTGAGCAGCTGCTGGGGTAGATAGTGACAGGGTGTCTCACCCAGAGCTGCGGAACAGCTGTATGCATCTGCACTGGCACTGCTATCGTTACTGCTCTCCATGCGAGGAAAACACGGGAACGACCCATCAAATCCATATAAACCACAAACAGGGCTCTGTGCTTTCACAACATGAGGATTTTTCACAAGAGATTAGCATTTTACGCGTACATTTAATCATTGTAAAAGTGCCTTTTAGAGGCACGGCCGCCAAAAAAACGCTCGTGTGCATATGCGCGTTGATGGTGCACAATGCGCATTACCAAATGTATAATGCATTCACGTTGCAGTTTTCATACCCTCGCATCAGAAGTCAATCATATTTGCTGCACACATACAATACAGTGACACATTAGTAATATAAACCTGCAATGTACATTAGGTTTAGGCTAAAGTCCTCAGTCTATAAGCCTATTTTTCATGAGAAAAGTACTGAGCCAAATAAAACAAAGAACGTAAAGGACACAAAAAGACAACAAAAGTTTAGCAAAAACACACATTACCGTCTTCCTATGTAGGGACAGGCGCAGTCAATGAGATGGTGTGTCCTTTGCACACTCGAAGACAGTACGCGTCCGACAGAAATATTGTTCCCGTTTTACACTGCCTTTTTATTGGCTCACCATGGCTCGTTCTGCCCTCCCTTCTTTGCCTGGGTTCGCGTGCGCAACAACAGCGTGCGCAACAGCTTCTCCATGGCGCTCTTACTTGACAAAGGTTAATTCATTCATTTAAAATAGCTTTATTTTACCTCTTCAACATTTACTCATCTAAATAAATTCATATTTGATATTCCACGTGCTATTTATAGGCTACTCTCACATAACTTATTTTTGGTTGGGGATTACACATCAAGGCACATCAGTTTGTTTTTTTCCCAAAGCAATTGTTGTTCTCAAAATATCTCTGAAATAGCCTATCAATAATCAACAATATAGACCATCGACTGTGTATTTTTATTTCAATCAATTATTGAGTCTGAGTATCTGACAAAACTATAAACATAGGCCAGCTAACATTGTAGGCTATGAAGTCCCCGTCAACATGCAAAAATCTAAACCAATTTTCCCTTTAATTTAGCCCGAGGTGATTTTGGAATGTCGAGTCTACACAGCCTTGGAGAGCAACAGAGCTGCAATTTCTATTCCAAGAATAATAAACTATAACAAATGTGTTGCCTGTGGTGATTCTCAATATCTTCTACTTCTGTCATAAATTCTACTGCACTGAACAAAAAATATGAATGCAACATGTGAAGTGTTGGTCCCATGTTTCATGAGCTGAAATAAAAGATCCCAGAAATTTTCCTAATGCACAAAATGCTGATTTCTCTCAAATTTTGTGAACACATTTGTTTACATCCCTGTTAATGAACATTTCTAATTTACCACAATAATCCATCCATCTAACAGATATAACAGGTATATCAAGAAGCTGATTAAAAAGGCATGATAATTACACAGGTGCACTTTAATAAAAGGCCACTAAAATCTGTCACACAACACAATGCCACAGAGATGTCTCAAGTTGAGGGAGCATGCAATTGGCATGCTGACTGCAGGAATTTCCACCAGAGCTGATGACAAAGAATTTAATATTCATTTCTCTACCATAAGCCGCCTCCAATGTTGTTTTAGAGAATTTGGCAGTATGTCCAACCAGCCTCAAAACCGCAGACCAGGTGTATGGCGTCATGTGGGAGAGTGGTTTGCTGATGTCAATGTTGTGAACAGAGTGTCCCATGGCGACAGTGTGGTTATGTTATGGGCAGGCATAAACTACGGACAACAAACACAATAACATTTTATCGATGGCAATTTGACTGCACAGAGATACCTTGACGAGATCCTGAGGCCCATTGCGTTGCCCTTCTTTCTTTTTTTAAAGGTATCTGTAACCAACAGATGCATATATGTATTCCCAGTCATGTGAAATCCATAGATTAGGGTTTAATGGATTTAATTCCATTGACTGATTTACTTCTATGAAATGTAACTCAGTAAAGTTACATTTGGGCTCCCGTCCGGGTTAGGCCGTCATTGTAAATAACAATTTGTTCTTAACTGGACATTCCTAGTTAAATAAAAAATATTTTGTTGTTGTTGATGCATGATGCGTTTGTATTTTTGTTCAGTATAGTTTGAAATGCGTGTTGCACATCTCATTTAGCCTCACCAGAGATTGATGTGTAAAGCCCAAATATCCAGAATCTCCACTGCCATCTTGAGGAAGTTGGAACCATGAGGTGGAGTCTGCATCGAGGGTGGCGTACAGTAGGCTTCATCATGTTCCAGATCAACCTAATGTCAAATTAAATGCGTCCCTAAATTCTATTCCACAATGAGAGATAATTGTGCCGGTTCTATATTATGTCCATTTGGTAATTCCACACCATAGCGCTGCATAAGATCCTGACATGCTGATGTTTGCCCAAAATAAACATCATAAAATAAAGATACAAATATTTTATCTGTGGAAGGTAAAACATGTTAATGTGTGTGATTAGAGACAATCAAGCCATCGATGCTTCATATATATATATATATAAAGTAAATCTGACTACAACAAAACGTCATATTATTCAGACCATTACACACTGAACACACACTATCTGGTGAACAGTGAGAGAAGAGTCTTCCTACTGTACACACTGTGCCTCATCGTTTGGCTTGTAATGAGAGGACACAGCGTCTGCTTCTGCAATCAGCGTCTGCTTCTGCAAACAACTATAGCCAATACATCAGATTAACCAACTCTGTACACATTGTGCCTCATCGTTTGGCTTGTAATGAGAGGACACAGCGTCTGCTTCTGCAAACAACTATAGCCAATACATCAGATTAACCAACTCTGTACACATTGTGCTGGAGATCAGAGGTGTTGATTGGATTTGCCCAGCCTGGTCAGTCTGCACTGCAGAGATAGGACCACAGTATACAGTCCAGTATCCACACGGTCAACTCCACTAGAAGGTCATTTTAGATTGCAAGTGTCCTGTCACATGTAGTGTATCAACTATTTAATACGATGTTATTACTAACTATTTTCCAGACGGAATGTTCGTCAAGCTGTTTTTTCTCTCCAAGTCCCTGAAATCAACATCATGGCAATTATTATAAGTGCATTTCTGACCCTACATTAACTCAGTATTCGTAACCTCTGACATAATTTTTCTCCCCTGCCCCGCCCCTCCGGGAACTTCTTTCACAAAGCTAAGGATCCAAATCACATTCTGCACGTGTTCTCTTTTTACTATATACGCTTTACCAAATAGGATGGGGCGAGGGGTTTTACCCAGCCCAAAAATCTGTACACACCCTGAGAACTCTGCTTCCCAATGTGTGTGCACATGACATCGCTATTGACTGTGTGTTAAGTGTCTTGCTTGTTGATATGTTGTGTACATCGAACTCCACTCCTGACAAAAGAACATGAAAACGCCAGACTTCCTGTTACGTCGTGTTTGCCTTCTGTTACAAAAGACAAAGAACTACATCTGCTTGAACAAGCGGTAGCGGAGTCCTGGGGTGAGTGAGTGATCACAGAGCAGCAGCTGGAAGGACTCGGGGAGGGGAAGGGCAAGCAGTGGATCTTACACATGTGCAGAAATCTCTGTATATTTAGTTCAAAACACCTGGGTTCCAGAAAGCCCTGAACCACAGCCGCTCTGTTGAAGTTGAATTATCACGGTTAATAACTCCCCTAATAATAAAACGTCAATAATCACACTTTAAACGTAACCTCACACCCTGCTGTGCTGATGATCCCTGATTGATTAGTTCCCCTAGATCCATCATTAGTCTTCACCCTGTAGGCTGATAATCAATCACTTGTACACAACTTAACTGTATCCAAAAGGCCTGAGGGGAAATCGATAATGCTTTTAGGTGACAGTAACACCCTAACTAATCAATATTTGGTCAGTAAATTCCCATACACAGTGTGGCACAAAAAACCCTAAATGTTCCTCCACTCAGCTCTATTGAACTCCACATGAGGACAAGCTGATAGTTTAGAATGTTCACCACGAAACATACAAGCATTGTCTTACGTCAGGTGGCGTCAATCCTACGCCACCCCCGACTGACAGTCAACGCAGACGATTAGTTACACTATCTGCCTTGAGACAACGACATACAGGAACACACAAAGTACATCCAGATACACAGCCGCCGGTTCAAATACACAGTCTGAATGTGTCTCCTGTCAAACATGACTGTTGCCATAGCAACAACAGCCCATTCGCCTGTTTCTTGGAATAGAACAGTCTCACGTATGTACTGCAGTCAAAGGCCTGATTGTGCCTCATCTTCCACAATTACCCACCAGCCATTGTGATGGGTTACTGAGAAAAGGTGTCTCGAATTTGCAGTAGTCAAATGGCAAACTCCCCTTCAAGCTTAAAAATACGTCATATAAATCTCCAACACGACCATCCCCAAAAAGTGTGAAACACATTCCCTGGGTATATCATTAGGAATAGTGTTTTCACATAAGAGCGCTTCCAAAGAAAGTTAAATACATTCCAGCGAAAACAAACCCACAAACCAAATACACCCAAATTAAACTAGGGCTTAGCTGTTTCAAGCTCATCCATTGTAATGCGATTATAAACAGTCAAACAGTAAGACTAACTGGGGTTCTAACTGAAACATGTCTTTAGATAAGAGCACGTGTGAAGTTATAACAGAGTTTCACTGCTCAACCATGTAACTCTCTCGTTGTGATATTACAAACGGTGAGGTATATGACCTGTATATTCTTAACAGACTTTGGTATAGGTAAACAATACCTTGACATTGAGTTCTGACATATTTTACATTTTAAAAACAGCCGTCTTCTACATTTGTAATATAATGGTTGTCAGTATCACACACCCTGAGTACACTGAACTTAGGGGAGGAGATTGAGCAACTACAGCAGTTACCTTCAACCTGCAGACCCAATGAGTTCCCCCAACCCAAGCCCTCACCCTGGAGCTATAGGCTGCAGACACACCACTCTCACCTGCCCCATGCTGGAGGTTCCTGTCATAGCTGGCTGAAATACACCAGGTCTGAGATGGCTCGGAACGGTCGTTCTGGACCAGACATAGGTCATACAGCTGTGAGGTGAAGGCTATATGCAGGTCTCTGAGCTGTCTCAGTCCAGGAACACCTTCAGAATCAGACATGGACCAAGAACAGAAACACCATGTGAGGACATTTAAAACATACTGGATCTGCAATGGTACAAATCCACATCCATATGAGTACGCACAAACCATCCAAAAGAACATGAACCGAGGAAAAAAAACATACCTTTGGATGGGCAACGATGTCCTCATCATTCTGCCGGATGTTGTCATCTATGAATATGTGCTGTGACTTCCTGGTCGAAGGGGTCCCGGCACCGAAGCTTTCCTCCCAGTAAGGAGTGTAGGTGTCCCTGACCAACCTACAGAGAGAGAGACCAGTGCCCTGACTACATCACGAAACACTGAAACCTTCATGGAGGTCAATACAGAGCACAACTTCTCTATTACAATTACTGTGATACTTAAGACTAAATGACCTGATGATGATTCAAAGATGTATGAGCTTGTCAGCAAACTAGGGCACCCCCATTAGTGTGATAAGACGTCAAGCCTTTTGGAATGGGTCCGCGGATCTGGCCTGGTCAGAACCACCCCCATTAGTGTGATAAGACGTCAAGCCTTTTGGAATGGGTCCGCGGATCTGGCCTGGTCAGAACCACCCCCATTAGTGTGATAAGACGTCAAGCCTTTTGGAATGGGTCCGCGGATCTGGCCTGGTCAGAACCACCCCCATTAGTGTAATAAGACATCAAGCCTTTTGGAATGGGTCCGCGGATCTGGCCTGGTCAGAACCACCCCCATTAGTGTGATAAGACGTCAAGCCTTTTGGAATGGGTCCGCGGATCTGGCCTGGTCAGAACCACCCCCATTAGTGTAATAAGACTTCAAGCCTTTTGGAATGGGTCCACCTACCTACCAGTCAAAGTGGTCCTGGAAGCCTCCCAGGCCCTGGATAGAGCTGAGGTACTGGTACAGGGCTTTCTCCCCGTCACGGGTCGACAGGCACTCCTATGCCTTGGTCAGAGCCACCCCTCCTTACTACAGAGGATCTGGCCTGGTCAGAACCACCCCCTTCTTACTACAGAGGATCGGACCTGGTCAGAACCACCCCCTTCTTACTACAGCGGATCTAGACTGGTCAGAACCACCCCTTCTCACTACAGAGGATCTGGCCTGGTCAGAACCATCCCCTTCTTACTACAGAGGATCTGGCCTGGTCAGAACCACCACCTTCTCACTACAGAGGATCTGGCCTAGTCAGAACCACCCCCCTTCATACTACAGCTGATCTGGCCTGGTCAAAACCATCCCCTTCTTACTACAGAGGATCTGGCCTGGTCAGAACCACCCCCTTCTTACTACAGAGGATCTGGCCTGGTCAGAACCATCCCCTTCTTACTACAGAGGATCTGGCCTGGTCAGAACCACCCCCTTCATACTACAGCGGATCTGGCCTGGTCAGAACCACCCCCTTCAAACTACAGCGGATCTGGCCTGGTCAGAACCACCCCCTTCTTACTGCAGTGGATCTGGTCTGGTCAGAACCACCCCCTTCATACTGCAGTGGATCTGGCCTGGTGTCTCAAACACACTCAGTCGGGAGGAAGGAGAAAGGGCAGCATTATATAATCCCACCTTCTAGTAAAGCATTTCTAATGGATTAGTAAATAGTTAGATTAATAATTTTGTCATCATTACTCCCACATTTGTACATGTTAGTAAGTTAATTATATATAAACAACTTTTAAAGTATGTTCCTATTACCTTATAAATAATTTATTACAATGAACACAGTCTGCTTTAACGTGGCTCATACTCTACCAGCATGGGGGCATTTGATATGAAAGGGTTAACAGTGTCTATCAGGTTTCAATCGGAAAACATTAAAATTGTCTGAACATTAGAGCAGAGTTTCCCAAACTCGATCCTGGCACCCCCTGGCATCAGCTGTGTAGAGCTAGGGCAAACACCAAAACGCACCCGGGGGGGCCCAGGACTGAGTTTGGGAAACTCTGCATTAGAGTATCCTTTTAGAATGAGAATATACAAAACCAAGTTTACAGGTCATCCTGCAAGTTCTGCTGAATCAAATTATCTTCTTTCACCCTCCCTGCCGATATTTCGACACAAATAGTCCTTGACAGTTTGATTAAGTTATCATGTGGATGTTTTTAAACTGCAGCGAACAGTGTAAGGCAGCGTCTGAGCCTCCCCCCCTGCAGAAACAGATGTGTTCTGCTCCAGTAAACTAACTGGTACAGGAACACACTTGAGGGGGATGCCAAGGGACTGCAGCCACTCTGTACCCAGGGGAGTAGCACCACACACCAGGCACCCACAATACATCTCACCGTGAATGACCTTCTGTTGTGAGTTTGTCTTAAAAGGCATTGTTCCCCGAACAAGATTTAAGACTTGTAAGAATTTGACCACTATATCCCACTGCCCCCCAACCCCCACACTACTCTCAAATAATTATGACTCACCTCTGAGTAGCAATGACACCTGTACAAGCTTTAACACAGTAGCACCCTCTAAATGCAACCTGTAACACAGTAGCACCCTCTAAATGACAAGCTGCAACAGGTAGCAGCCTACAATGACAACAGGTAGCAGCCTACAATGACAACAGGTAGCAGCCTACAATGACAACAGGTAGCAGCCTACAATGACAACAGGTAACAGCCTACAATGACAACAGGTAGCAGCCTACAATGACAACAGGTAGCAGCCTACAATGACAACAGGTAGCAGCCTACAATGACAACAGGTAACAGCCTATAATGACAACAGGTAACAGCCTACAATGACAACAGGTAACAGCCTACAATGACAACAGGTAGCAGCCTACAATGACAACAGGTAACAGCCTATAATGACAACAGGTAACAGCCTACAATGACAACAGGTAACAGCCTACAATGACAACAGGTAACAGCCTACAATGACAACAGGTAGCAGCCTACAATGACAACAGGTAACAGCCTATAATGACAACAGGTAACAGCCTACAATGACAACAGTTAGCAGCCTACAATGACAACAGGTAGCAGCCTACAATGACAACAGGTAACAGCCTATAATGACAACAGGTAACAGCCTACAATGACAACAGGTAACAGCCTACAATGACAACAGGTAGCAGCCTACAATGACAACAGGTAACAGCCTATAATGACAACAGGTAACAGCCTACAATGACAACAGGTAGCAGCCTACAATGACAACAGGTAGCAGCCTACAATGACAACAGGTAGCAGCCTATAATGAGTAATGAGTGCAATGTCTGGACTATTGGCAGAGTAGCTAACATAACAGTATGATTATGATACGAGCAACGCGTCCATTTAATATGGCAGTTAGTAAGAGCTTGGTAAAATGCCAGGACAACATAGTCATTATAGCTATTGTCCTCATGACACCACATCCAGCATCACACCCTCCCCCACCCAAAGCACTCATCATACCTTAAGGGCTGGGAGGTCGGGGGTGCACTGGGTGAGGGCACGGGACACAGAACACAGCACGCGAGGAATGTCTCAGCCAAAGGTAAGGAACAAGATGGAAAAGTCCCTTCCCGTCTGCCACCAGATCCTTCAGTAGCTGGAAGGAGGAGGGTAGGCTCCAGTGGTACAGCTGCCCTTCCTCCCCCTTCACAGCCAGCTCCTTGTTCCCCTCCGGAAAGTACAGCATGGCTAGGTGCTCGTCCAGCACCCCCCTAAACTGCCGACCTGCAGCGGAGCAGGTGAAGCCTGCCACCCGGGCCAAACTAGGAGTGATAGCAGACAGCACACTCACATGGTGGGAGTTTAGGTGAGTCACTCATCCAATCTCATTTACCTACAGACAACAGAAAGAGACCGATGTTTGGCAATTACACTCAGCAATGACACCATCGTGGCAGGTTGGCACACAGTGGCAAATGATTCCACTTATTGAATTGTCATGTAATTTACAGAATTTTGGGGCATCTGCTCCTTGAAGAATATTTTGGATCACTCTCATTCATTATAGCTTGGAGAACAGACTGTTCTACCTCCAAAATAAAACTGCCTACATGTAGAAAATGGCTATTTAGAGTTTTGACTAGGCGGTATACAGCTACGACCAGGAGAGGCTTTTTCGCTCCAGGTTAGGAAAATTGATGTAGTATGTTAGGGTAATTATGATATGGGGTTAGGGCTAGCTAAAACGGCATTTTAACCTTCTACGAAAAGTCACTTCCGGTCGCAGCTTTACTCCCATCTAGTCACACCCGCTATTTAGGACAACTGAGGTCAATGAATGTAAATAGATTTTTTTAAAACATTCCGACTGCGGTCCCCTGACCTCCATGAGGCTCGTCACCTATATTGCAACCCGGTTGAATTGCCGTTTACTCATTTGTCCCCATGTCACAATTTAAATAAAATAATCCAAGGCTGCAATAGTTCCTTATCTTGACACGGCGTCAGACACCAATATGGTGTTATTGAGATCAACATGAAGGACAAGCTTTTTCTTCTTTAGAGACAACCCTTGAGGTCTTCTTCAGTGGTACACCCGTTATATTCATTGACATTTCCTTTGGCGTGTGGAGTACACCGCTCATCAAACGGGTCATGCTCATTACGACCGTCCCCGTGGTTTAGAGGGATGATCACCGGTCTTGTCGCAGTCTGACATGAGGAGCTCCAGTCCCGAATGATCGGTTGTCAACACCTGATTTTCCTTGACTAAATAACGAGCTAATTTGTCTGTAAATTGCGTGAGGGTTGAGCTAGCTAACTCGGTATGTTACTGAAACCAGAGATCCTCGTAAATCTTTTGACCAATCGTAGATTTGTAGCTCTAAATTTGTACAACTATTCACATACAATCACTCTGCCAACTTATTTTGACAGAAGTGTTTGATTTTACTTTCTGAAACCGTCATTTCTTCTTCTCTCTGCGTAATGTGTGGAGTCTGAAAGTAAATACAGTAACAAGCGCCATGTAAAAGAAGTGCAGGTTGGAGGACCAACAATTTAAACACAAAAAAATGGTAGAAACGGAGGGTAAAAAAAAAAGTTTCCAGGCAACTTTATTCAAGTTCCTACTGAATCAGAGGGTGTATTCAAATAACCCGTTAGCGCTTCTCAAAAAGTGTTTAATTTATATTAACAATGTATAATCTTATACACATTCTCATTAACCCCCAACTTTATATATGCAGTCTAATACAAATGAAGGGAGGGGTGTACAAGAGTACTCAAACAGAAATGAAGATATGTAGCAGAAGTGGTAACAGCATTCTATTGTACGGCTACTGTGTATCTACATGCACATTTCAGTGTGTATCAAGTTAGTTTCTTCCCAAAAATTACATCCACAGGATTGGATAAATTACAAAGTAAAAATGTTTTTAAAATGTTTTAAAATCTAAAGCAAAGCAACTAAATCCAGATGTGGTATGAAAATAGTCAGAAAGACAGTTACTTTTTGTCCTCTGTATGAACATAAAATAAACAACTTCTGCACCCATTACACTATATCGGTACCCAGCTTACAGAATCACAACACAGACCAGACTAAACCTTGATGAGAAGCGGGGAAAAACCACACTCAAATGCTTACACACCCAGACACACACGTCCAATCCGCTCACATCACAATTTTCCCTCAATCTCAACAGGCTGGGGGGGTTAGTTTGATGTTAGCCACATCCTTTGTGACCTCTGAACCAGACACCCGTTTATCATGGGATAAAAAGGGGTCATAAGCGGCATGGCCACCAACATTGTCAAGGTGGGCTCTTCCATCAGCCAACAACAGGCTGCAACCCGGAGGCTCTGGGGAAACAGGAGTGTGTGGAGGCGTTTGTTGTATGTGCAAACACGCTGTGTGTGTGTGTGTGTGTGTGTGTGTGCGCTCACACACGTGTCCATAAATGTGTTGCATGAATATTACTACATAAACAGCATGAGCTGGTATGTCCACCACATCTGTGGTGACATGTACTGGTCCTTCCCCACAAATCCACTTCTGACATGTTTAGCATTGCACCACTGAGGGGACGCTTTGAAGACGTTCAGTTTATTAGTGTTGTTTACTGAGGAGTGCATTTCCCAATGTTGCTGCTGGCATCGGTCCACAGCTGGAGCCTTATGCCAGATCGGTGGAGCTTCAGTCACACCTTAGTCCACCTCCTCCATGTTACTGTAGGACAGAGCAGCACATTCGCCAGAGTGTCCAAACAGCTCAGAGGTCACCTCTGGGGTCAGCGGAGGGGGTCCTTCAGGGTCCAGGTCAGTCCCAAAGAGTGCCTGGCCAGAGGCCTGTAAAATAAACCAGTGTTACAAACCATGCTTTTCTGTGGACCAGTTCCCTTTCAGGATGACCAGACCCATCTGATACCCATCCCAAAGCATAGACGCACTGGACTGACAGACATATTCCTTGCAGCCACTAACAAAACCCAGTTCCAATTGGATGGACGATTTCCATGTTTGTTTACTAAAAAATAATATTCATTAAGACAGCATAAAGGTTGACATTTTATTTTGAAAAGTAGTACAAGTGTTGGTTTATTGGGGCAGCATTAAGATGGAAGGACCTGTACACATTATTGCTAGGAAATGTCCCACTTTCTTTTTAAATAATAGCGACTATTAAGATTACATTTAAAATTGTACAATTTCTATTCAGCAATCTAGCAAATATTTCTGCTATAAAATATACACTTCCTTACATCAGTAACTTTCACTTTACACCCACAACCATAGGGAATCTTTGCCATCTGTAGGGAGCCTAGATAATTCACATTTCCTTGTGGTCGACATTTCACTGAGGCAAACCACTGGATAAACCACTGAGACATACTGGGCATTGAAAGCAGATGGTGGCCATGTATATTCTCCAAGCCCATCTACAGCTGGAGAGGCATGACAGAGTGCAGTGTGATATCCCTGAGACTTGAACATATTACTACACCACTGTTACAGAAGGTTAGTCCATATACCAGCAACACAGATAATCATTAAGTGTAGCAATTTTCATTGATAGAGAGGAGATGCCGTCCACCTAATGAGTTGACGTCACTACAAAAGCTTCAGCTTCATACTGTACATCAACGCACTTATTATTTTGCACAAACAGTCGTAAAGCTCTGACATATCTCGCTATTTCACCCCCCCCCCCAAAAAAAAGAAGCACATTTAAAAAAGGTTAAACAAGTGGCTTTCATGAAGTCTGACAGGGATAAGGAAAACGTATGGACAGCAGGGTTGGGCTCAATTCGAACATAAGGCAGTCAATTCAGGAAGTAAACAGGAAGGAAGTAAACAAAAACTACAACGCAATAATCTGAAAAAAAAAATGCATTTATTTTCAATGACTTCTCAATAAACTGAAAAGTAAAAGTTATATATTTCGAGAAAAAAATAAGTACATTTCTGAATTTTAAATTCAAATCACTTCCTGAATTAACAGCCTCCAATTCGAATTGAGCCCAACCCTAGTGGACAGAAAGCAATAGAACTGCTGAATTAAGAGCTTACCAATGACAACATAAAATCAAAAATAAAAATCAGCAATGTGACAAACAAGCAGAAGGCACATACTAGCTTACAGTGAGTCTAAAACACTCTGTATTCATTAAAGCAAAACACACATTTTAGCTGTCTTCAGGTTACAGTACAAAGTTATGACTGCACAAAGCAAGGCGGAGCCCATCATACCACCCTGGGATGTAGCTAAACGATTACAATATCTTATTCCCTCACCCACTCAACACTATCACAGTAGGACGTTAACCCTGTACCCTCGTTCAAGTCCTCTCAGCAGCATCTCTTGTGCAAAAACACAGGACTAAGCATTACGAAACACGCATTTCAGATTTTTGTACTGAAAACCTACATGAGAGAGACAGACACTTGGCATGGACACATAAAAGGCTGAAGTAGGTTTGAACTAGAATTTAACGTATCTTATAGGGATATACGTTATGGACTGCAGTAAATAAGAAGGCTAAGCCTTGCTGAGCCAAGTTACTAGTAGATGCTATTGGACTTGATTAACAGATATGCAGTGTATAATTTAGAATGTGTTCAGCAGCATATTGATTTATAGGCCATCTACAAAACAAAATGTTTTCGTATTGGCATGGATATTTCATTAGACTTTACATTTTTTTTGTATATAAGCCTATTTATAAACTGGTTGGCTCGAGCGCTGAATGCTGATTGGCTGACAGCCGTGGTATATCAGACCATATACCACAGGTATGACAAAACATGTATTCTTACTGCTCTAATTACTTCAGTAACCAGTGCCTCGGTGGTTTGTGGTATATGGCCAATATACCACGGCTAAAGGCTGTGTCCAGGAACCCCGCGTTGTGTCGTCTGTAAGAACACCCCTTAGCCGTGATATATTGGCCATATACCACACCCTCTCGTGCCTTATTTCTTTAGTATACATGCGTGTATGTGTGGGGTGTGATACTGGCCGCTTAGCCCCAGTTGGCTCTGTAGAGTAGGTTCACTAACAACGCTAGTAGAGCAGCCAAGGTACCCAGGACAAAATATCGGACACAGTCGTCATCAGAATAATGCGGGATCCTTTGGCGCAGCAGCCTCCACACCTGCCCCTCCACCCCCTCCTCCCTCCTGGCTGCTCTTCTCCTCCCCAGCCTGGGACGGAACAGGCCCCGGGGGCCCTCTTCAACACCCTCCTCTTCCTCCTCCAGTTCCTGCCATATCAGAGATGCCTGCGATGGCGGAAACCTGTGTCAGCTTCAGGGAAAGGCGTGGTTCTTCCTAAAACAACGCCAACTCACCACAGCCAGACCTCGCAAACCCCCTCCCCTTCCACTCTGTCTAATATATTAACGGTGTCACAGGCCACAGGGTCAAGGACAAGCCAGACTCTTTCAAAGAACAGCATGAGGACAGCTCAGAGCGATGTGAGGGGTGTCTCTCAGAAAACACATGGATAGACAAACTATCACATCTTTCTTTTCAACAGTTAGCTAATAGAAACATTAAATCACAGATATTTTTGTAGATTAATTAAATCAGAGTACAAGAAAAATGCACCATACATTTAATCATTTTCACAGGCATTAAATAGCTTCCACAAAGTTTGTGAATACATACAGCCCTTATTAATTCTGAGGCAATTCACTTTGTTTTCAGCATTTGGACAGAAAACTATGCTGCTTAGATGCCAAAACAGATCAGATAAAGGGGACAAGAGAAAGCCAATGTCTGGCACTTCAGGATAATAAGTTGAAACAAGTGTGCACAGCTTTTCTCCAAAGCCGCTATTCAATTTAGAAACTAGCATAAAAAAAAAAACTCTTGATGAACAAACCAAGGGCCTTGAAACAGGTAGATTAGATCCATCGTCTTTGTCTCATCACAGCTTAATAAGCAGAAAACACATTACTCTGCCAATGACAACTGAGATCATTTCTCATTTCTCTAAAAGCACCACAAGCAACCAACTAAATATCACTGCATGAAGAAGACTAGATGAATGAACACAGTGTTACATCTCACTCATGTGGTGAAAATATAATCTCAGGAAATTTAAATCTACCTCAAACGAGTCATGTTGGGCCGAGTTTAATTGAATCCCTCATGATGCACTATTCCTCGAGGAGTTTTTCTACTACCATGTAATGGATACTGGTACTTCCCTAAGGGATACTCTCAGAGGTAGAGAATGGCGCCCTCACCTGGCTGGCGCTGGCTCCTGCAGAGGTGGGGGACTCGGCCCCCAGGAAGCGAGGTGGCCGTTCCACGGGGGAGTTGCGGCGGCGGTAGAACAGCACATAGGCATAGCGTGTCACCACCTGGCTCTCCTCCACCATCGTCACCGTACTGTCATCAAACAGACGCCAGCCTGGGGGGGTGGGGGGAGAGAGTAGAGGTGAGGACGGCAGGTGAGATCATTTTAACAGTATGAACAGAAAATAACATGTTAAACCAGCTTGCCATGGTCACAAAGTACAGTATAGCCTACTAAGAGCGTCTGCCAAATGACTTAAATGTAATGTAATGTAAAATACAGTAGAGTCTCCTAAAATCCAGTATAGCCTACGAAACTACAGTAGAGTTGACGAAAATACAGTATAGCCTACTAAAATACAGTAGCGTCTACTAAAATCCAATATAGCCTACTAAAATACAGTAGTGTCTACTAAAATACAGTATAGCCTACGAAACTACAGTAGCGTCTACTAAAATACAGTATAGCCTACTAAAATACAGTATAGCCTACTAAAATACAGTATAGCCTACTTCAGTCACAGAGTCACTCACCAACATCACTGCGCTGGCTGTTCTGGGCGCTGGGCAGGCGTGCGTAGGCAGTGTAGTGACCTCCGATCATGCCCCCGTAGTGATTGATGACTGCATAGAGGTCATAGATGGGCGGCTGCTGCATGTCGTCCTTCTGACCAATACAGAACTTACTGAGGTCCAGGTTCCTGAAAGACAAGAAAACAAGCTGTAAATCTGTGCTTGTATAAATATTTAAAACTACACGTTTGAGTGAATTCACCCTCAAGTCATTGAGTGCAGGGTCAGTGTGATTAAGGGAATAATATGAGAAGTTGTGTTTATAATATGTTATTTACAGTTGAAGTCAGAAGTTTAAATGCACTTAGGTTTGAGTCATTAAAACTCGTTTTACAACCACTCCACAATTGTCTTGTTAACAAACTATAGTTTTGGCAAGTTGTGCATGACAAGTAATTTTTCCAACAATTTTTTACAAACAGATTATTTCACTTATAATTCACTGTATCACAATTCCATTGGGTCAGAAGTTTACATACACTAAGTTGACTGTGCCTTTAAAAAGCTTGGAAAATTTCAGAAAATGATGTCATGACTTTAGAAGCTTCTGATAGGCTAATTGACATCATTTGAGTCAATTGGAGGTGTACCTGTGGATGTATTTCAAGGCCTATCTTCAAACTCAGTGCCTCTTTGCTTGACATCATGGGAAATTCAAAAGAAAACAGCCAAGACCTCAGAAAAATAATTGTAGACCTCCACAAGTCTGGTTCATCCTTTAGAGCAAATTCCAAACGCATGAAGGTACCACGTTCATCTGTACAAACAATAGTACGCAAGTATAAACACCATGTGACTATGCAACCGCCAAACCGCTACAGATGAACATACGTTGGTGCGAAAAGTGCAAATCAATCCCAGAACAGCAGCAAAGGACCTTGTGAAGATGCTGGAGAAACAGGTACAAAAGTATCTATATCCACAGTAAAACAAGTCCTATATCGACATAACCTGAAAGGCCGCTCAGCAAGGAAGAAGCCACTGCTCCAAAACCGCCATAAAAAAGCCAGACTACGGTTTGCAACTGTAGATGGGGACAAAGATCATACTTTTTGGAGAAATGTCCTCTGGTCTGACGAAACAAAAATAGAACCGTTTGGCCATAATGACCACTGTTGTGTTTGGAGGAAAAAGGGGGAGGAGGCTTGCAAGCCGAAGAACACCATCCCTACCGTGAAGCACGGGGATGGCAGCATCATGTTGTGGTGGTGCTTTGCTGCAGGAGGGACTGGTGCACTTCACAAAATAGATTGCATCATGAGGAGGGGAAATTATGTGGATATATTGAAGCAACATCTCAAGACATCAGTCAGGAAGTAAAATCTTGGGGTTATTGTCCATTTGGAAGACCCATTTGTGACCAAGCATACTTCCAAAGTTGTGGCAAAATGGCTTAAGGATAACAAAGTCAAGGTATTGGAGTGGCCATCACAAAGCCCTGACCTCAATCCTATAGAAAATATGTGGGCAGAACTGAAAAAGTGTGTGCGAGCAAGGAGGCCTACCACCCTGACTCAGTTACACCAGCTCTGTCAGGAGGAAAGGGACAAAATTCACCCAACTTATTGTGGGAAGCTTGTGGAAGGCTGCCCGACACGTTTGACCCAAGTTAAAGAATTTAAAGGCAATGCTACCAAATACTAATTGAGTGTATGTAAACTTCTGACCCACTGGAAATGTGATGAAAGAAATAAAAGCTGAAATAAATCACTCTACTATTATTCTGATGATCCAAACCGACCTAAGACAGGAAAGATTTACTAGGATTAAATGTCAGGAATTGTGAAAAACTGAGTTTAAATGTATTTGGCTAAGGTGTTTGTAAACTTCCCACTTCAACTGTACCTGACGGGGAAGTCGACCATGTCGTTGATCTTGTCCCTCCAGATGAAGCTGCGGAAGGAGAAGCGTTTCAGCTGGATGATGAGGACGTTGGGCAGACGCCATAGCAGCAGCTGCTTGGAGGCCTCTCTGTGCTGCTGGCACTTTGGACAGTACCTGAGCGAGCAAGAGAGGCAGAGGCGAGAGAGAGACAGAGGCGAGAGAGAGAGACAGAGGCGAGAGAGGCAGAGGCGAGAGAGAGAGGCAAAGGCGAGAGAGAGTGAGGCAGAGAGGGAGGGAAGGATAGGGACAGAGAGAAAGAGTTTGTTAGGTTTGTAAATCCATCAAAACACCACCTAAATCAGTAAGAGGACTGTCTGAATGTTAAGTGTGCAGTACATGTGTGTTAGTCCACGGCATTGTGGGACTGTAGGGCTACATTTGTTTGAGTATGTCTGCATGTTAGTGTATGTTGATGGCTACATTGATCAGTGGTGTTGTTCCTACCATGCCTCCTCTGGTGCCAGCACCTCAGGCCTAGTGAAGAGGTTGAGGCACTGCTCCAAGGTGAAGTGTCCGGCCCTGGCTGTCTCGTTGACCGACCCAGGGTCCTCTTCAAATTCCAACTCCTTGGACCGAACCAGGACGTACTCCTTGAGACGCTCGTTGTTCTTCCACACCAGCTCCAGGCTGGAGTCCTCAGGGAGGTCCAGAACGGCCTCTTCTAGGGTAAAGGGGAAGTGTGACAAAACAACAGTAAGACATTCTAGAACACCTATCGTAAAGGAGTTCAATGTTGAATGATAAAGTTTAAGCTTCGTCTTAACACTAGGACTAGGTGTGACGGGCAGGTTTGAGATTAGGCCCTGACCCTTTTCCTCCAGTGTCTGCTCCTTGCTGTTGGAGTCGAGGACGGTGATGTAGAACTGAGATGTGTGGCTGGACGCAGACTCTGATGGTTGCTGGTAGCCGGTCACAGCAGCTAGACACAAAACACAGCCTCAAAACACAGCCTCAAAACACAGCGTGATCCACAGGGAAAGACATCCACTAAATACATTTTAATTGGTCACATACAAGGTTAGCAGATGTTATTGCGAGTGTCGCGAAATGCTTGTAAATAACCAAAAGTATGTGGACACCTGCTTGTCGAACATCTCATTCCAAAATCATGGGTATTAATATGGAGTTGGTCCTCCCTTTGCTGCTATAACAGCCCCCACTCTTCTGGGAAGGTTTTCCACTAGATGTTGGAACATTGATGCAGGACTTGCTTCCATTCAGCCACAAGAGTGTTAGAGAGATCGGGCACTGATGTTGGGCGATTAGGCCTGGCTTACAGTTGGTGTTCCAATTCATCCCAAAGGTGTTCGATGGGGTTGAGGTCAGGGCTCTGTGTAGGCCAGTTAAGTTCTTCCACTTCGATCTCGACAAAGCATTTCTGTATGGACCTCGCTTTGTGCCTAGATTTGTCCATCGGATTGCCAGATGGTGAAGCGTGGTTCATCACTCCAGAGAACGCGTTTCCACTGCTCCAGAGTCCAACTGCGGCTTCGCATTGCGAATGGTGATCTTAGGATTGTGCTGCTGCTGCTTGGCCATGGAAACCCATTCCATGAAGCTCCTGACGAACAGCACTTGTGCTGCCGTTGCAACCGAGGACAGACTATTTATTTACACGCTACACACTTTAGCACTCGGCACTCCCGTTCTGTGAGCTTGTGCGGCCTACCACTTCACGGCTGAGCCGTTGTTGCTCCTAGATGTTTCCACTTCACAATAACAGCACTTACATTTGCCCGGGGGAGAAATTTGACAAACTCACTTATTGGAAAAGGTGGCATCCTATGACAGTGTCACGTTGAAAGTCACTGCTCTCTTCAGTAAGGCTATTCTTACTGTTTGTCTATGGAGATTGCATGGCGGTGTGCTCGATTTTACACCTGTCAGCAACAGGTGTAGATAAAATAGCCAAATCCACTCATTTGAAGGAGTGTCCACATACTTTTGTAAACATAGTGTATCTATGGTAATGTTTAAAAAAATATGTGTCTATATAAATCAGTTGAGAAATGTAATGAAAAAAGTAAAAACAATACTATTGATTGTCAATTTTAGAAGATGCTTGCCTTTACCTTCTGGTCTGACAGCCTTCTCACAGGAGGTCTCCTTCTCTCCCTGGGAGTCATAGGAGGCCTCAATGAAACCGGAGTCTGTGGTGTGGGTGGAGAGGGCGTCTGGGTCTCCGGCTGGATGTGCTGAGGCCTGGGCTGTCTCTAGTGGAGCCTCAGGTACCAGAGAGGAGCCCTCCTGCTCCGAGTCCCCTGCCCCACCACCCCTGTCCTTATCCCCTGGCCCCACACTTTCAGGGGTCTCTGCTGGAGGGGGAAGGTCAGCCAGGCATTGGGTGACCTCTGGAGACGTCCTGCCAGACTGGAAGGGAGGCTGGAACACGTTCACTGAATACCTACACAGAGAAATGGGGGGGGGGGGGGGAGAGAGACCAAATAGTAAATCAGCAAAGTAGTACTGATATCGAAAGAGCAGCATTCATATCCATCCATCAACATCCCAATGGTACCTTGAGTATCCTTCCAGCAGCTGGGACAGCCGGGCATAGGTGAGTCTGGACTCAGGGACGCTGACCAGGAAGGGAAGTCCCACGTTCTCTATGTTGGGCCCACACAGAACCTTGTGGCTGGACCAATGTTTTTTCTGGCAAACCCTGAAAAAAAAGTTAGATTGGATTAAAAACTAATGTTTTTTTTCTATTCCTGAATCATTTAGGAGAACAGGAAATAGTTCTGTTATTATTGAGAGATTAACTCATTCAATTGCCTCCGTGTCATTAGTGCCAGACAGCAAACATTTAGTGAGCTATTGACTCACTGGTTGCAGTAACCCACGCGGTAGCAGCGGGTGCATCGCTTCAGTTTCTCTTCATCCGAGAGAGGAGGCTTCAGGCAGGCAGCACACTTCGAGATGGGAATACTGGGGACCTGAGGCCTCTGGACGGGGGGGGGGGGGGGCAGAGAGACAGATGAGCTGAACACAGAGACAGACACTAGGTAACACACTAGGGACTTGTGTTATAGTTCCCTAAGGTTCGAATGGGACGGCAAGAGAGGCTGCTGGATGTTTACCTGCTGGACTCGGAGCACCACCACCCTCTCCTTGGCCAGCTCCTTAGACAGCACTTCGAAGCAGAAGAGCATGTCCGAGGAGGAGAGCGTGTCCAGGGAGTTGGATGGGAGGAAGAGTCGATGGAAGCGACTCTTCACTACCTCAGCCAGTCTCAGGTTCTCTGCCTTGATCCTCACACTCCGAGAGATGGACTCCAGGACCTCGGCTGTGCTCGAGTTCTCTTTACTCACACTCACCAGGAACTGACACAAATCAGAGGAAGCAGACGTAGTCAAATAAAATCGTTCAAATCAAAAAAAGAATAAACAGAAGCCAGCTGCTATTTGAATGATACCAATATGTCCTCTTACCTTCATGGGTTTCTTGTGAGGCTCTTTAGCGAAGTAGAACACTGTGAGGACCTTCTGCTTCTGGGGCAAGGGCACGGGAAGGTAGAGGAAGGGGTCAAAGGTTATGGAAACCTGGGGAGAGAGAAGGACATTTGAACTTTTCAAAACATTCAAACATCTTACTGGATACGATCACCTGGAGAATAAAGTTGTCGTACTGTCCATCACAGCACTAAAGAAATGAGTTAGTTCCACTCCGACACAGCAAACCACCCACACCGAGCCGCTACTAGTCCAACTGACGGGTCCATGTTCATCCATTATTGAATTAGGTTTTCCTCCATTGCAGCTCGACAGCCAGGCCTGAGTCTCTAATCATCTTCATCATACTAACCCATTAGAGTCTAAGCCGGGGGGAGGGGGGTTTCTACTAAGCTATATGGAATTGTTTTAAGAAGGTCATACACCAAGGATCATTCAGCTATTTGATTTATAATTTTGAGTTCCCATTGAAGTATGAATTTGTTTTTGTTGTCTTACTGTTGTTGGCCCATACAAACGCATGCCAGGGCAGCAGTTAGCCAAGTGGTTAGAGCGTTGGGCCTGTAACCAAAAGGTTGCCCCTGAACAAGGCAGTTAACCCACTGTTCCTAGGCAGTCATTGTAAATAAGAATTTGTTCTTAACTGACTAGCCTAGTTAAATTAAATACAAATGTAATAACAGATACACTACATGGAACAACAGAAGAAAATTCTCAAAAAGGAAGTTGGTTCTGACAGCCAACAAGTGCTCAGGTTATGTGGGAACTCCTTTAAGATTGTTGGAAAAGCATTCCAGGTGAAGCTGGTTATGAGAGTGCCAAGAGAGTACAAAGCTGTCTTTAAGGCAAACGTTGGCTACTTCGAAGAATCTCAAATATAAACAATGTTTTGATTTGTTTAACACTTTTTTTGGTTACAACATGATTCCATGTGTGTTATTTCATAGTGTTGATGTCTTCACTATTATTCTACAATGTAAAATAGTACAAATAAAGAATAGTACAAAATAGTACAAATAAAGAAAAACCCTGGAATGAGTCAGCGTGTCCAAACTTCTGACTGGTACTGTACTTCCAGTCATGTTTTACAACTGGTACCAGGGGATCTTCAGACTAGTTTTGTGAAGCCTGTGGGCATCCTAGAGCATAACAACCAACATGAACATGTTCATGAGAGTCTCACCTTTCCATATTAGTGTGTAGAACAACCTGTTTGGACGCAACAGACAGAAGTTGGCTAATGGTCTGTACTGACTTCAGAGGAGTCCAAAGATGTTTGTGAGGGTTGTATAGCAAAACGGAGAACACCAACGTGTTTGTAAGAGTCTCACCTTTCCATATTAGTGTGGAGAACAACCTGTTCGGAAATGACAGACGACCCGTTTTCGTGATGTCTCACGGTCTGACAAACACCGCTTCTAGCTCTGTAACCTTTCATCGCAGATGTGGAATTACAAGATACGCGGATTGAGACGCATCCAATGCAAAAAAACATCTCTCTAGCTTAAACTGACAGATTTCTATGAGGCTTTTATTATTATTATGCTAATTAGATTTCCACGCGGACTTCAACATTAGGGGGTTAAACGCATGATGCCTAAGGGGCAGACATGCCTAAAACAACAGTCAGGGTCTGTGTTCAGCAGTGGATAGCCGTAGCTTTGGTATTATGGGGTGGCAGGGTAGCCTAGTGGTTAGAGCGTTGGACTAGTAACCGGAAGGTTGCAAGTTCAAACCCCCGAGCTGACAAGCTACAAATCTGTCGTTCTGAACAGGCAGTTAACCCACTGTTCCCAGGCCGACATTGAAAATAAGAATTTGTTCTTAACTGACTTGCCTGGTTAAATAAAGGTTAAATAAAGGTAAAATGTGAGTTTGACTGATACATTCCAAGACTAGAAAAAAATCCCCATTGAGACTCAATACAAAACACAGTTCAACATGAACACCCAGATATATTCAGACAGTGGAGTGTTGCTTAATTGTGTTGAAATAATTCCGTTGTTTGTGTCTTACCTTGGAGCACACTGGGCAGACGAGCTTGGATTTGTACTGGCCCTGGAAGAGGTCTACGATGAACGAGTCGTTTCTCATCTTGTGCCTCTGCCACGCCTCATCTGCCACCACCTTTTAAACAGACACACCGGGTCATTTTCCAAGGACAACGGGACTGAATGGAAACAGTGAGTGTGGTTATAAGTACGACTGTCTCTGCATTGATTGCCATTTGGAGTTTTAGCCTGCTGGGTATATGTGTAAAACACCTTTTAGATGTCACAAAGGGGCCTTGTAAAATAAATGTGGTTGTTTATAGTGCTGCTCAAACCTTGATTTCACCCACCTCGTCCAGCCGTCCGTCTGAGTCCACGGTCTCTGTGTAGGGCTTGTTCTGGATGCGGTTCAGGTCCTCGTGGAGCCCATCCAGGAGGAAGGCCATGAACTCCTGGGCATCGTGCTGGGCATAGCCTGTAAACTGACTGGCCTTACTGGCCACGATCGCCTGGAGAATAAAGACACCACATCTTAGTGGATATGATCGCCTGGAGAATAAAGACACCACATCTTAGTGGATATGATCGCCTGGAGAATAAAGACACCACATCTTAGTGGATACGATCGCCTGGAGAATAAAGACACCACATCTTAGTGGATATGATCGCCTGGAGAATAAAGACACCACATCTTAGTGGATATGATCGCCTGGAGAATAAAGACACCACATCTTACTGGATATGATCACCTGGAGAATAAAGACTAAGGCTATTTGGGTTACAGCATCTGCTAAATGTCATATTATCTCATTATATATTATTAAATAACAGGAGGGAGTTAAAGATAGGACTCGGGAGAGTGGAGTGTCACCTTTAACTTAGAGGGCTGAAAAGCATGGTGGGTGCCCTTCCACAAAGCCCGGAGCAGCACAGCGAACCCGATGGCCAGCCGCCCACCCGTCCCCAACGGGTTATGACAGTTGATCTCATTCTCAAACGCCCGGTCTACACAGAGGGTGAGAGAACACCGTTACTGGTTTAATATCGATCTACACTCACTGAAGATTAATACAATGACTTGCATGTTGAAACTTGTTTTTAATAAATTTTATAATATAAGAAAATATTTATTCCTTGCAATGTAACATTTTATTTTTTTACATACATATTTACATCAGACACATATTTCATAAAGGAATGTAAAAAAACTTCCACTGAAATGAAAGAATGACAGAAGGGAAGAGGAAGATTAGAGGAGCTCACTGACCATGAAAGTAGTCCCTGAGTTCCCGGGTGTTGGAAAGAGACTGGATGACACTGTTCATAAAGCATGTGTTGCCCAGGTTGACCAGGCCTGTGAAGCCTGGCAGACACACCTTCTCCTCCTCCTCCTCTTCCTCCTCAACGCTGCGCTGGCTGCGCTGACTGCCGGCAGGAGGTGCATGGGTCATGGGCTGGACCATACAGGTGGGCTTGGGCTGAGACAGAAATAAAGGGATGAAATACCATCAAATAAACATTATAAAGACCTTTTTTACATCGACAGTTCTTTACTGATACCCCAGCCTAAAACCCCAAAGAGCAAACACTGTAGAAGCCCAGTGGCTAGGAAAAATACCAACCCTCGAGGCTCATAGGATAATGAAATGATAAAGAAATCAGATTCCCTTTCCCCCTACTCATTTTCCAGTCCCCTACTCCTCGTCCTAAATCACTTCATACCGTTTCCCTTTTTGGGCCTTTTCCATCTCCTCTCTCCCTCTCTCAACATCTCATCCTCCCTCTCTCAACATCTCATCCTCCCGTCAGTCCTCCCTCTCTCAACATCTCATCCTCCGTCAGTCCTCCCTCTCTCAACATCTCATCCTCCGTCAGTCCTCCCTCTCTCACCATCTCATCCTCCGTCAGTCCTCCCTCTCTCACCATCTCATCCTCCCTCTCTCACCATCTCATCCTCCCTCTCTCACCATCTCATCCTCCCTCTCTCACCATCTCATCCTCCCTCACTCACCATCTCATCCTCCCTCACTCACCATCTCATCCTCCCTCACTCACCATCTCATCCTCCCTCTCTCACCATCTCATCCTCCCTCTCTCACCATCTCATCCTCCCTCACTCACCATCTCATCCTCCCTCACTCACCATCTCATCCTCTGTCAGTCCTCCTCTCACCATCTCATCCTGCATCAGTCCTCCCTCTCTCACCATCTCATCCTCCGTCAGTCCTCCCTCTCTCACAATCTCATACAACTCACCGTGACTGCAGGCTCCTGTTTGATTGGTACATGGTCTGAGACGGTGCGGGATGACACACTGTCCAGGCATCCGTCCACTGTCCGAGGGGGCTTGGCTTTCCCCTCCCCCACCCAGGGCGGCTCCTCCTTGGCAGAGAGGGAGTGCTTGCTGCTGCCCGGCTGACTGGCCTGAGAGGACGGTGCGGAGGGCACAGCAACCTTGGCGCCACCCACTGCACCTTAAACAGAGGAGGATGGAGCTTGTGGTCAACGACAAACAACTGTCAGGACCAAGAGAAGCATATTACCTTACAAGTTAAGGACATAACCTGGGCACTGTAATTCTGCACTGACACCCAGAGACCCGCGGGCTTGTGAGAACAGCAGACTGGACTGAGACATGCATACTGAGTAACTGGATTCGTTTCAGTGGGCAGATACCTGTCCGTAGTGCTGGCTTGAATGGAAACACCCACAAACATGCCTGGCTACTATAGTCACGCATAACACCAACACCTTATTAGTATACCCAACATTAAGACCCCACCTTCCTGATATCGAAGTTGCGCGCGCACCCCGCGCCCTCAGAACAACCTAAATTCAACCATCCCGCGGTGTCAACCCTCCAAAGTAATTAACATTAGGACAGGCTCTAATGATGTCCTAGGACACTGGTTAGACCTACAGCCAGTAGGTTACAGTCAATTGGTTCAAAGTGAAACACATCTGTGTAAAAGACAGTCAGTAAACACGTTTATGTGGGAGCCATTATGTGTGTAATATTTATACGGGGCTGCTATATTTCAAACTGTGTGACAGCTAGTGTAACAGACGTCTATAACGTGTGCAGTAGAAGCCAGGCAGCAGGAAGACCTTGTGTAGCAGGGGCCTCCAGCCCCCCCCAGCGCTGGCTGTGCCTCTTCTTCAGGGTGATGTCTAAACGGGATGGGGTGAAGGCATACGTGGACTGCTCAGGCTGGATGAGGTTCCTGTAACAGAGGATCCCCAGCTTGTCAGACTCACTGTCTCAATGAGAACCAAAAAGGGACATCTGTACACGTGTGTATAGAAACACCCACACAAAAATCACAGACCAAGCTGGACTTTGAAAGTCTTACCGGAGTTTGACTTGCCACTTAAAGACGGTGTTCGCTCCGCAGTCCGCATGAAGACGCAAGAAATTTACATCGCTGTTTGAAAGGGAAGAAAGTTCAATAAACTGGAAACACCACTAAAAATCCACTTAAAATCCACTAAGGTCACCAAGGTGAAAAAGTCACAAGGACCAAGTTACCTGGTCTGGAAGATGAGTGTGAAGTCCTGTTCTCTGAAGATCACCCTGGCTGTCTCTCTGACGATACCCTTCATGTACACGTTGACCACCATCAGGTCTGTCCCTTTCTCGTACGAGTCGTTCTTCAACAACTTCAGGTTCACCATTGGCTCTGGAACTGCTAAAAGATAACCACAGTGCCACGTTTCAGGTCACTGTCTGCAGACCATTGGACTCAACGTGACAGAAATAACATTTCAGTGTCCTTTTGAGACGTCCACTGACCTTCCTCCTGCTTCATCTCCAGAGGTTCCTCCTTAGACCGGTCCCTCTTCTCCTCCTGAATGCTGCTGCTGCTGGAGGACTCAGCCTGCTTGGTGTCTGTTGCAGTCACAGGATTCCCTGATCCTGACCGATTGGTTGGTGTTAGAGACTCAGTGGCCTGGTCAGCCTCATTCGGAGGCTGTCTCACTCGCGTCTCAGAATCAGTCCTCTGGGCCTCCCCTGGCCTCTGGGCCTCCCCTGGCCTCTGGGCCTCCCCTGGCCTCTGGGCCTCCCCTGGCCTCTGGGCCTCCCCTGGCCTCTGGGCCTCCCCTGGCCTCTGGGCCTCCCCTGGCCTCTGGGCCTCCCCTGGCCTCTGGGCCTCCCCTGGCCTCTCTGTTCTGTTGGTGGAGGCTCCAGCCTTGGGACTGATCTCAGCACTGGACACAGTGGCTGCCGGTATGATCACCTCTTCTGCACCAGCCTTGAAATCAGACTCTGGGGCCTTCGTGTCCTCCGTCTAAAACAATAAATGGGCTTTACAATCAAATCCAGAGCAGCAGAATTTCACACACACATATTTGAACCCACACAGTACTCAGTGCCTGGTGAGACGGTAGAGTCTAGAGACACCGGGACTCACCTGAACTTTCAACTCCTGCTGCGTGTGGCTGACGGCTACCTCAGGTGTTGTACCCTCATGGCCATTGCCAAGCAGCTCAGCTCGATTGTCACCAGCTGTAGATGTCTGGAGGTCCCGGCCAGTGGGGCTGTGTGGTTTCCCATTGGCTGTGGACTTGGAGTGCGTATCCCTGGGCATCTCTGAGGTGGGGTCCGTGGAGACCTTGGGGGGATGGACGGGGCGCTTGGCACTGGGCTCCTGAGGCAGGTCCCCTTTACTGACACTGACCGGCTTGGTCTGCCCCTCTCCGCCAGCCTTCACCACAGACTCTGGCCTGTCGGCTGGTTTGTAGTTCATGATGCGTTTGACACCTCGCTCTGCTTTGCCACGCCTCTGTTCACACTGTGCCGGTGGAGCAGACGTCTGGGTGGACAGTTCAGCCATGTCTTCCGTCTCCGGGACCGACTTCTCAGGCTTTACCAGAGGCGGCTGTTTCTGGTCTTTACCGTTCTTGGCCTCCACTTTCACAGGCTGCTTCTCCTTTTTATTTTGCTGCAGGGAGGAGAGATGAGACAAAAAATTATTTTTGGTTTTTGTATTTCATTTAAGAATTGTGGTTAAAACCTTCGCAAGAGAGATAGGCAATAGTCACATGATGGTATTCCATGAGAGAAACACATGCTATTTTTTTTTTTTTTAATTTTACCTTTATTTAACCAGGCAAGTCAGTTAAGATCAAATTCTTATTTTCAATGACGGCCTGGGAACAGTGGCTTAACTGCCTGTTCAGGGGCAGAACGACAGATTTGTACCTTGTCAGCTCGGGGGTTTGACGCTCTAACCACTAGGCTACCCTGCCGCCCCATGACAGCAGGGAGGCCAGTTGGCAGACTCACCATAAGGGAAGGCCAGGAGTGGAAGGGGACCTTCTTGTGCATGACCAGCAGGAGGAAGCCACTCTTCTCTTTGTACTGTACTTTGCTGCAGGAGCCTTCAATCTCCTCATGCAGATGACAGTCCCACTGGCGCCCATCTGGAGAGAGAGCAGTCACGGGCCATCAGACTAGTGCTAACGCTGCATGTTCAAAGTGAAAGGCTAAATGCCACGCATACCAAAGACACGTACACACACTCCCTCATTCAAATACCATCTCAACACACACACTCCCTCATTCAAACACCATCTCAGCACACACACCCCCTCCCTCATTCAAACACCATCTCAGCACACACACACAAAAACAGACATGTAGCCTGTACAAGCTCTCATACACGTGCAATCATCACATACATTTAGGCAATAAGTCATGTAGTTAGTTTGTGATCTCACCTGGGAAGCGGGCCTGACAGTCTGTGTCGGTGAAGGTAGTGGTGACGTCCTCCACCCTCTGCACCCCGTCTCCACAGCGCAGCCTCGCGATCACCTCATTAGCATTCTGCTTCCAGTCCACAAACACATCTACACAGCATGAGCAGAGACAACACAGTCTGTCAGGGGACTACAAACACATCTACACAGCACCGAGCGAGCAGAGACAACACAGTTTGTCAGAGGACTACAAACACATCGACACAGCACCAAGCGAGCAGAGACAACACAGTCTGTCAGAGGACTACAAACACATCTACACAGCATGAGCAGAGACAACACAGTCTGTCAGAGGACTACAAACACATCGACACAGCACCGAGTGAGCAGAGACAACACAGTCTGTCAGAGGACTACCACATTCACCACAGGAATTACCTTCAAAACGGATTCTGTAACACAAGAACACTTTGTCCACAGCGCCTGCTGTGACTGTGTTAGACAAGCGTGCAAATCAACCTAGAATAGTCCACAACAGATCAGTATAGCTAGACGTAGAGGAATATATAAGAGTTGAATATTTTACTGGTATTTTACAAAATGTTCCAACCTGACAATAAATCACTTTTCTCCCGGGTAACCTGGTATTTTTCCCGCCAAAATCGGAAGTGTCATTCCAAAGCATGATAAAGCCTAATAAAGCCGAATAAAACATTATCTTAAAGAGGGAGGCTAAGACATCTATATATACTGTATATAGCCCTATATATCTAGAACGCGATTATCGACATTGAAGTCGGAAGTTTAAATGCATTTGACTAAGGTGTATGTAAACTCAGTTTTTCACAATTCCTGACATTTAATCCTAGTAAAAATTCCCTGTCTTAGGTCAGTTAGGATCACTACTTTATTTTAAGAACAATTAGTAGAGAGTGATTTATTTCAGCTTTTATTTCTTTCATCACATTCCCAGTGAGCCTGAAGTTTACATGCTACCAAATACTAAATGAGTGTATTGCCTTTAAATTGTTTAACTTGGGTCAAACTTCCTGACAAATGTCTTGAGATGTTGCTTCAATATATCCACATGATTTTATATCCTCATGAAGACATCTATTTTGTGAAGTGCACGAGTCCCTCCTGCAGCAAAGCACCTCCACAACATGATGCTGCCACCCCCATGCTTCACGGTTGGGATGTTGTTCTTCGGCTTGCAAGCCTCCACCTTTTCCTCCAAACATAACGGTGGTCATTATGGCCAAACAGTCCTATTTTTGTTTCATCAGAACAGAGGACATTTCTCCAAAAAGTACAATCTTTATCCCCAGCTGCAGGTGGAAACCGTAGTCTGGCATTTTTTATGGCGGTTTTGGAGCAGTGGCTTCTTCCTTGCTGAGTGGCCTTTCAGGTTATGTCGATATAGGACTCGTTTTACTGTGGATATAGATACTTTTGTACCCGTTTCCTCCAGCAACATCACAAGGTCCTTTGCTGCCTTTGATGTTGTTTTGGGATTGAGTTGCACTTTTCACCAAAGTACATTAATCTCTAGGAGACTGAACGTGTCTCCTTCCTGAGTGGTATGATGGCTGCGTGGTCCCATGGTGTTTATACTTGCGTACTATTGTTTGTACAGATATACGTGGTACCTTAAGGCAACTGCTCCCAAGGATGAACCAGACTTGTGGAGGTCTACAGTTTGTGTTCTGGGGTCTTGGCTGATTTATTTTGATTTTCCAAAGATGTCAAGCAAAGAGGAACGGAGTTTGAAGGTAGGCCTTGAAATATATCCACATGTACACCTCCAATTGACTCAAATGATGTAATTTAGCCAATCAGAAGCTTTCAAAGCCATGACATAATTTTCTGGAATTGTCCAAGCTGTTTAAAGGCACAGTCAACTTAGTGTATGTAAACTTCTGACCCACTGGAATTGTGATACAGTGAATTATAAGTGAAATAATCTGTCTGCAAAGAATTGTTGGAAAAATGACTTGATCTATACAAAGTAGATGTCCTAAACGACTTGCCAAAACTCAAGTTTGTTAAAAATTAAATTTGTGGAGTTGTTGAAAAACAAGTTTTAATGGCTCCAACCTAAGTGCATGTAAACTTCTGGCTTCAACTGTATTTTGGATGCAATTTGAATGGATTGCGAGAGGGCTCACGCCTGCGCTGATTTAATGCAACGATATTCGAGCGAAATGCTGTTTTTAAACTCTGTAGCTGCAAAAAAAAATAAACAAGGTGACCCCCGAAAGCCAGATGGAGATGGGTAAATTAGAAGCGCATTGGGTCATTATGCTACTGCAGTATAGAATATGCTGCAGCAAATGTAAGCCTACCGGTTACCATGATGAGATGATAGGTCTACAAGCATTGTGAACTGCTCTCCATACTGACGGGCTGTCTGTCCCCACCCTGAGCGTTGATTCATCACGCCGAGGCCGTAGAGAAGCCAGATTGAAACATGGCAAATCATTTATCAATTCCATTTCACGCCATGCTGTTCATAGAAATAATTTACTATAATTTACCGGTTTCTCTCAGTTATTTATCCCGGGAAAAGGGAATGGTTTGAGAGGTAAATCCGGTAACCAGGTTCCCTCCATTCAACCCTAGACTGGATATAATTTAGTTAGAGGACTAGCTTTACTATACCTATACAAATACCAGTAGATATAGTTCAATGCATTCCTCATCTGAAAACAGCTTCAAAATACAGCAGCATCACAAGACACTAGCTTTACTATACCTATACAAATACCACTAGATATAGTTCAATGCATTCCTCATCTGAAAACAGCTTCAAAATACAGCAGCATCACAAGAGACTAGATTTACTATACCTATACCAATAGATATAGTTCAATGCATTCCTCATCTTAAAACAACTTCAAAATACAGCAGCATCACAAGAGACTAGATTTACTATACCTATACAAATACCACTAGATATAGTTCAATGCATTCCTCGTCTGAAAACAGCTTCAAAATACAGCAGCATCACAAGAGACTAGATTTACAGAAATGCACACATACAATTATTTGCAATAACTTCTAAAAGCCTGCTTTTTCTTTGTCATTATGGGGTATTGCATATAGATTGATTAATTTCAAGAATAAGGATGTAACCAAAACGTGGAAGAAGTCAAGGGGTCTGAATACTTTCCGAATGCAACAACTCCTTTGGACGGTACAAAAATGAATCCACTGCTAAAACATTTGTTTCACTAGAGAAAATCCCAAACGACAACTTGTTAAAATTCACAAACATACAAAATAAGATACAAATAATCCTCATTCTGATAAAAAATAAACCTGAAATAAGAAATCACAAAACATTGGCAATGCTCAGCCAACCTACCTTTTGTCACTGTGAAGCTCCGGCACCTGCCATCTAAGTTGAAAGGCCCTCAAACAACCTCATGTTCTCTTGAGTCAGCATGGAGCCTGGGGTTCTCTTCTTGGCAGTGCGTGGAGGTCATGTATGAGAGTTCAGCTCAGTCTACTACCGTACCCATGTTCACCACTACTACAGACTCTTGTTTATTCTCCTGCCATCTCACACACACACATATAGTAAACAACTATCTCTCTCTTACACACACTGTATACAACACACCCTCGCTCTCACACACACACACACACACACACGCTGTAAAATGTCCCAGGCAACACCACCACCTCTACAACTGGGCTCCCAGTCAGGCTGTAATCCATGTGAGCCCCCTCCCCATAGACCCGGTCCACTATGACATCACCATAGTATTGACCTTTGTCCTCCTTTGAACGAAATGGCTTTTACCACTAGGCTAGTCCGTAGTGTCTGTCACTTGTGTTTTCTCGAAATTGTTGAAAGGCCTGTCACTTGCACATAGATCCACATACATTGAAAGTATGATAGGAATTTCACTAATGTGTTACACCACTAAAATATGAAAGAAACTGGGGAGATGCTTGGTGCAAATCAGTGAATGGCATAGACAACATCCAAGGCATTGGAAGGACACAAAGGATATAGTGTGGACAATGAGACCGAGGGTAGCTGGATGTGGCAAGAGGAGGACGTTGTGTGGGTGGAGAATCATGCTGGCCGACCAGCCCTCTGAATTGATTGGGGTAATAAGTTCTAGTTGGAAACAGCAGAGCAGGGGGAGGCACAGCAGCTTTCTCTCGTGACTGTGACAAAGCCCGTTTCCCTCGATCCGGCCTTAGATCAGCTAGGATTACAACTCTTCAGCATTAAGCAGAGAGCAGCAACCAGCACATGATACCTACCAATACCAGCCAGTGTTTCCCCTATATGCATTTAGGAAGAGGAGGGCCTCTAAAACCACACCATTGGCCACACTATTAGCTAACATGAGTGGCTGGTGATCAGGCATTAGCTCCCTCCATCAGGGATCACATCTCAATTTCAGACAATACATAGACATGCATGGACATTTCTTAAACTAGACACTAATGTACTTGTCCTCTTGCTCAGTTGTGCACCGGGGCCTCCCACTCCTCTGTCTATTCTGGTTAGAGCCAGTTTGTGCTGTTCTGTGAAGGGAGTAGTACACAGCGTTGTACGAGATCTTCAGTTTGTTGGCAATTTCTCGCATGGAATATCCTTCATTTTTCAGAACGAGAATAGACTGAAGAGTTTCAGAAGAGAGGTCTGTGTTTCTGGCCATTTTGAGCCAGTTACCAAACCCACAAATGCTGATTCTCCAGATACTCAACTCGTCTAAAGGCCAGTTTTACTGCTTTAAAAAAAAAAAAAAAAATCAGGACAACAGTTTTCAGCTGTGCTAACATAATTGTAAAAGGGTTTTCTAATGATCAATTAGCCATTCAAAATGATAAACTTGGATTAGCTAACACAACATGTCACTGGAACACAGGAGTGATAGTTGCTGATAAATGTAGATATCAACCGTTTCCAGCTACAACGGTCATTTACAACATTAACAATGTCTACACTTTATTCCTGACCAATTCAGCATTATTTAAAATTAAAAGATTCTTTCATAAACATACATTTCTAAGTGACCACAAACGTTGAACAGGAGTGTACATGTTTCAAGCAGACCACCATCGTCCCTATGCCCAAGAAAGCCAAGGTAACCTGCCTAAATGCCTACCGCCCTGTAGCACTCACGTCAGTAGCCATGAAGTGCTTTGAGAGGCTGGTCATGGCTCACAACACCATCATCCCGGAAACCCCAGACCCACTCCAATTTGCATAACCATCCCAACAGATCCAGAGATGATGCAATCTCAATCACAATCCACACAGCCCTTTCCCACCTGTACAAAAGGAACACCTATGTGAGAATGTTGTTCATTGACTACAGCTTAGCATTCAACCGCATAGTACCCACAAAGCTCATGACTAAGCTAAGGACACCAGGACTAAACATCTCCCTCTACAACTGGATCCTGGAGTTCCTTACGGGCTGCCGAGGTGGTAAGTGTAGGGAACAACACATCTGCCACTCTGATCCTCAACACAGGGGCCCCTCAAGGGTGCGTGCTTAGTCCCCTTCTGTACTGCCTGTTCACCCATGACTGCGTGGCCAAGCACGACTCCAACATGATCATGACAACAGTGACAACAGTGGTAGGCCTGATTACCGACAACAATGAGACAGCCAATAGGGAGGTCAGAGACCAGGCAGTGTGGTGCCAGGACAACAACCTCTCCCTCAATGTGATCAAGACAAAGGAGATGATCGTGGACTACAGGAAAAGGAGGGCCGAACACGCCCCCATTCACGTCGACAGGTCTGTAGTGGAACAGGTTGAGAGTTTCAAGTGCCACATCACCAAACTATTCATGGTCCAAACATTCCAAGAAAGTCATGAAGAGGGCAAGACAATCACTTTTCCCCCTCAAGAGACTGAAAATATTTGGCATGGGTCCCCAGATCCTCAAAAGGTTCAACAGCTGCACCATCGAGAACATCCTGACTGGTTGCAACACTGCCTGTTGTGGCAACTCCTCGGCCTCCGACCGCAAGGAGCTTCAGAGGGTAGTGCGTCCGGCCCGGTACATCACTGGGGCCAAGCTTCCTGCCATCCAGGACCTCTAGTTTAACTGCAAGATATAAGTTGCAACTATGATGTTTGTTCCTAAAACTATGCATTTTATTAAAACTGAAAAAGATGAGGTAAATAGCCCACATTATCCAGAAAAATATATTTCAGGTTAAATTGAAATAGAAGGGTTTCAGCCTTACTTATATCATTCTGATTTTACATGAGCCGAAATGAATCTAAAATGTACAATAGGTAGGGCCCTATAAAAAACCATTTAATTAATTTTCTTTCCCAAATTCTATTTTTCGCCGGTTAGTTCTCTCATGTTTCCGTTATCCAGGTTCACTCTAAAATATGCATGTTTATTTATTTATAGTAAAACAGAAGTAGTGTTCTAAGTCCACAACAAAAACAAACGTGATAAGCGTTCATGTAACGGTATTTTATTAGCATCCCCATTAGCTGTTGCAAAAGCAGCAGCTACTCTTCATGGGGTCCACATGAAACATGACATAATACAGAACATTAATAGACAACTACAACTCAAGGACAGAACTACATACATTTTTCAAAAAAGGCCCACGTAGCCTACATATCAATACACATACACAAACCATCTAGGTCAAATAGGGGAGGGGCGTTGCGCCGAAACAAATACCCATTGGATTTATTAAAATAGTCAGGATATAATTCTGACAGGTAAACATAGGCTCCTTTCAGAATGAGGCTCTCCACTATACATTGTTTCTGCAGTGTTGATTCACCATTATCAAATGTTTTCAGAATGTATCTGCTGATAAAAAAAAAAAAAAAAAAAATCGCCAAAAACGCTAATGTGGGAAACAACTGAACGGCTCTCTCACCGAAGCGATTCGGTGGGCTACAACGACTAACGAGACGAAAGTCACTCACTGCAGAGTCACAGTCTGGCAAGCCCTGACATCCCAGAAAAGGAAACCTAAAATAAATAAAAACTATTGGTTTACTTGTCCCGATGCGACGAACATATAGTATAATCACGTTGCACGATTTACGAATGGCAAAGGGATATTGGAGATCGACTTTATTCAGTCAGTTCAACACCTTTTATAAACTAGTCAACACCTAGCTGTTCAGTTGTCAATCAATGCACGGTAAAAAGGCAATGCCACACGACTCCACGTGGCCAGATATGTGAAGTACATGAAAGAAGATAAACGATTGTGCCAGAAAACAATAATTATGGCGAGGTGGATTTCAACTCATCGTTACCACTTACATTTACACAGGACGTGCAAATTCACAAGTATCATGCGCTCTCCCTCAGTGTTAAGACATTCTACTGCAACTAACCACATCACACAAATTAGACTGGGAGGCAGGACAGACAGCAGACTGTGTTTCCCTGTCATCGGTGGCTTTGTGATTAACAGGCAGAAAAGGCCTATCAGTCAATATGGCAGGAGAAGAATCGACAGACTAGCGAATTAAAAGCTTTAAATGAAAAGTAGCCTAGTTAAAGCTGCAGTATGTCATTTTTTTGGGCGACCAGACCAAATTCACATAGAAATGCGTGTTATAGTTTTGTCATTCTCATTGAGAGCAAGTCTAAGAAGCAGTATGGTGCCGATAGACATGGCCGCCTTGTTGTATCACCGCCTGGTGCGACAACTGCACCGTCCACAACCACAGGGCTCTCCAGAGGGTGGTACGACCAGCCCAATGCATCACCGGGAGCACACTGCCAGCCCTTTGGGACATCTACAGCACCCGGAGTCACAGGAAGGTCAAGAAGATCATCAAGGACCTCAGTCACCAGGGTCACGGGCTGTTCACCCCACTATCATCCAGAACGTGAGGTTAGTACAGGTGCATCAAAGCTGGGGGGGTCAAAGAGAGACGGGAAAAACAGCTTCTTTCCCAAGGTCATGAGACTGTTACATAGCCATCACTAGCCAGTCTCCTGCCCTGAACTTAGTCACTAGCTGGTTACCACCCGGTTACTCAACCCTGTACCTTAGAGGCTGCTGCCCTATGCACACGGAACACTGTTCAATAACAGAAGACTGGTCACTTTAATAATGTTTACATACTGTTTTACCCATTTCATATGCATATACTGTATTCTAGTCAAGGCCTATCCTATTTTACTATTACTGTACATATGCGGCACGGTTGGAGCTAGGAACACATGCATTCCCTACAACCGCAATAACATCTGCTAAACGTGTGTATGTGACCAATAGAAATCGATGTAGATCTATTTTATGTACGCCATTTCCATTCTTCCCATACTTAAGTTTCGCCTTTGTGTCTTTTACTTTCAGAGTTGTACACCAGCTTCAAATAGATGAAACCAATAAAACAACATATTTGTTAATAGAAAAAGGTATTTCACAGCAGTTAAGATGGTAGAATGACTCTCTACACTACAGACACTAGTTTTGTAACAGAACCTGAAATTAGAATTGAGCAAGCAGGAAATAGCAGATCGATTTCTGCATTACGCATCTAATGCGAAGTGGAAAAAGTAGGCGGTTGAAAATGTGTCTGTAACCTGTGCTGATTAGCCAACAGCGCTAATGGAAAACACTGCAGAGATGACACAATGCAAATTTCAAGTACCGTTCAACACCACTCGTCTCCCCCATTTGTCATCAGATTTTATGTCATATATAAATCAAAATAGGCTCAACATAAGGATGATTTTTTTCCTTCACTAAATTGGTCAGAAGACCAACGAGATCAGCAACAACAAAAAAGATCTGATGTGATTGGCCAAATCAAAAAAGTTACCTACATATATATTGCAGATGTTATCACAGGTGCAGTGAAATGATTAGGTTTCATGCTCCAACAGTGCAGTAATACCTAACAATACACACAAATCCCTCAAATTAAAATAAATATCAGAACAAGCTATGTTAGAGTGCAGAAAATATATATAATGGTGTGAATAGACTGTATATGAATAGAAAAGGTGTGTACAGCAGTAGTTATATAGGACGAACCTTGACTAGAATACAGTACATACAAATGAAGTGGGTTACTGTATGTAAACATTATTAAAAAGTGACCAGGGTTCAATGACTATGTACATAGGGGAGCAGTCTCTAAGGTGCAGGGTTGTAGTTGGCTAGAAGCAGTGACTAAGGTTCAGGGCTGGGTACTGGGAGGAGGCCGGCTAGTGGTGACTATATCAGTCTGATGGCCTGGAGACAGAAGCTGTTTTGCCCAGTTTCTCGGTCCCAGCTTTGATGCACCTGTAATGTCTCCGCCTTCTAGATGGTAGCGTGGTGAATGGGCCGTGGCTCAGGTCCTTGATTAGTTTTTTGGCGTTGCTGTGACACCAGGTGCTGTAGATGTCCTGAAGGGCAGGCAGTGTGCTCTCAGTAACGCATTAGTCAAAAGACCAATTAGTGGAAAAACAATATCAAAATTGGGTTGCCGTGTAAACACAGGCAAATAGACTTGTTCTCAGCCAACACTCTACCAATGCTAATAAAGCAGCATCTCAGCGATGTACCCTCATGCGTTGCCAAGTTAACCACAGCCCAAATCTCTCCCCTTCAACCATTTCACCTTTCTTGTGCTCTGCATTGGCCCCTGCTGCTGCTCGCTTGGCCTCCCTGCTCTCCTGGTTGGCCCTGTCCTTCTGCTTCTTCTTGCTGGTGCTGTCATCTGCGCTGCGCTGACCCCCATTCCGCCGACCTGACTCACTGCTGCTGGCCATCTTCAGGCGCTTGGCGCTCACGGGCCGCCCGTCCCCGGCGTCACTGCTGCCGCTGCTGCTGGGGTCTGGTTCTGGGGTGTGCCGCTTTCTACCCGGTCCAGCTATCTTGGCGATGATACAGGTCAGAAATCTCCCGGAACAGAATCAGAGGTCCTGAGAAGAGTCAGGGGACCCACCACTTATGAATGAGTGTTGCAGAGCTACATAAGAGTCATAAAGAGTGTGATCTGTGGTGTATATAGTAGGTTACAGAATATATGATCAATTAAGTCATTTACACACATGCAAATTTGAAACCTGACCCCAGTCAGATTAAACTCACATTTCAAACATTTCCGGTACATTGATCTGATTGGAATCTGTCTGCAAACATTGCAATAGGGGTATCTCTGCATTTACTACCAAGATGACTTGGGGTGGCTGTCTTATTGAGTATCCCAACCATTTGTGATATTAGCTACTGTATCTAGCTAGCTATCTTGAATATTTTGCCTTGGATGTTGCCCATGAATGTTGCACCCTGGATTGCAAGACAATGTGACTCTAAAACATCTACGTTACCTTCGGTACAATGCTAACTAACGTCAACTACAATGTCTAAGTGGATAGCTAGCCTATAGTTGCTTACTTTACACATTGCATTAGATTAATAATAGTATGCCTAACATTAAACCTGTATGTACATTTCTGCCAGTCTCTTTGCCCTCAATGCAATGGCGTCATGTTCATGCGGCAAGTAAGTTGTTAGCTAGTGACGACCAGTTACTTAACGTTAGGTAGCTAACTAAGTTAGCATGCTAAAATAAGATACTTGGCTATCAATGTTCATTGGCCAATCAGTTCATCAAAAATCTGACAATTTAACGTTAAAATGTTAACAGATAATCTCTATAATGTCAGGAACAACAGGGATAAATTGCCAATGTAACATTAACGTTACCTGGCTAACTGGCTAGCCGGCTAACTTTAGCTAAGCTAACAACAGTTAGACAACTAGCTTTATCTTCCTAGCTAAATTACTAGCAGTTCTGGCGAATGTCATTAGCTTGTTAGCTAATTTCGCTACCAAACGTTTGTCAGTTGTTGACAAGCTAAACAAACAATAGCTATTGACAATAGCGCCTCATGACTAATAATTGAACATTTCTAAAAAATAAAAATACTAGCCAGTATGACCGACTACTTACAAAACATGTATTATTTGGAGTGTCGTCTCCCCGTCTTTGTGCACAATGGCCGGCGAGTCCGTACTTCTTCAGCCCTCCCTAAGCTCCTTGACCGCCGCGGGCCTCTGCTCACCCCTTCCCGCAATCGAAACCCCGTACTCTTGGTGTTTCTAGAATATTCTCGTTATCCGGGTCCCATCTCTTATAGATTCCTAAATATTTTAATAAAATATAAGTGACGTGAATGGCAACAAAACGATAAATCGCTTTAACGTAAGTTACTTTAATGGCCACGGGAAATGACTCGCACTTTGTTTAGGAACAAAAACAGTCCAAACCGAAAACCACTTCGAAGACTGACCACTTCCTGGAGGCAGGCAGGCTGAGGCCGCACTGTAGAAATCGACCCCTCACAATGGGAAACTCTCAATTGCATAATCTCCTCGCGTCCTCTCTCATCGCGTCCTTCTAAAAATCCATTGGATGAGAAAGCCAAAGGTCCCGCCCCTCTGACCTTCTCCTCCAATGGGTTTTGAGAAAGAGGCGAGAGGACGCGAGAATTATGCAATTGAACACTCTATTGAGATTCTCCCATGTGACAAAGGTTTTCTTGGCTGGTTCTACAGGAAGGCAGCTCTGAAACCAGTGTATGAGATTAGTAAAACAGGCCTATTATATGGGGTTTATAATAGAGAGATGTTGAATAAGACATGAACTCGCTTAGACATGACAATTTTTAACTACAGTCTCCTTAGGTGATCCACACCTCTCTCCCCACCATTGCATATGCAATGTATGTTTATTGTGTGCATTGATGGTGTTCCAGTTTTATTAGTCACACAATTTCAGTTTTCCTACACTGGAGGGTGGAAATACTTTTTCAGTATTATTGTCAGGCAACTCCAAAAAGCTTTCTCTCAATTACAGAAACAATACCATCCATTGAGTCTATTTAGTGTTTAAAGAGAACAAGCATCCCATCATTTAATCCAGGAGAGATCAGAAACCATGTCAAAAGTCACCGATCATCCCCCGGTTCATCCTCGGTCGGTACACATAACAACTTTTGTTCATTGTTTTTCCAGAACAATTTATTCATAAGTACTTTTTGGGCATTATTTATATTCTGAATGTGGCAGTGTTTGGAGGATGATCTGAGTTGAGGCTAAACATATTTGCACATTTTCGTATTCTTCACACACACAAATGGATAATTATTTTCGTAAATGTCATGTGGAGCCACTTCTATCCTTCAGTTGAAAGTCACACAGTAATACACTGAGGGCACACAATGTTATATTATGTGTGTGAAATCTTACAATCAAAAAGACAGTTACACAGTGTAGTTGGATAACCACCATGGCTGATGGGCAGTACTGAGTTCCTCACTAGAGCGCATAGGGTGTACACCCTACAAGAGAGTAAAGCAATAGTAGGTTCACATAGTGTCTGCAGTCAGTCAGTGTTTGGTTTAACTCGGCCAGGTCCCTGTTTACTGACAGGTGTTGTAGATCTGAATTTGTTTGTTGATGTCGTTGAGGATAGCCTTCATCTTGTCTTCGAGGCCATCCAACTGCCGGGCTTTGCCCTCCAACTTTTTCTGGTTCTCTTCATAGTCTTTCTCTAGTTCTGTGGATATAAAGTGAGTCAAGTTTATATCTTAATGTTTAATCTCAGAATAACCAGACTTGGCTGACTGACATACTGTAGACCTGTTCTGGCACCCCAATGGTGGAACCAGCTTCCCTCTGAAGCTAGGACAGCAGAGTTCCTGCCCATCTTCAGAAAGCACCCGAAACCTTACTCTTTGAACAGGTATCTTAAATAAATACAAAAATATATACATAATAATCTTGACTCCTATCTAAAGTAGATAACTACTTTATTGAGGAATAGTGTACTTACTATGCCTGTGATATATGATTGTCCCACCGAACTATCTTAAGATGAATGCACTAACTGTAAGTCGCTCTGGATAAGAGCGCCCGCTAAATGACTAAAACGTCTGACGCTGGCCGTGAGGCCGATACCTAAAGCTTATTAAAGAGCAGTGATACTATCAAGAGCAGTGATACTATCAAGAGCAGTGATACTATCAAGAGCAGTGATACTATCAAGAGCAGTGATACTATCAAGAGCAGTGATACTATCAAGAGCAGTGATACTATCAAGAGCAGTGATACTATCAAGAGCAGTGTGCGGGTTCCTTATTATTTCTCAAATTACTAAAATGTAAAATGTACAGTTTGTTCTCTGGTTTGAGTACACCACCATCAGACAAATTCAGACAATACAGTGGCACTGTTTAACCACAAAAGAGCTATGTTGCCTTCACTATTCTCCAAGGTTAGCTTGTGTTAATCAAAAACATTGCTGATCTTAATTAAATAACGTGACCCAGTTCCCTGCAGGGTCCCTGCCACACACCTGCTAGTCTCTGGAGCTTGTCCTGAGCGTCTTTCAGTAGCTCCTTGGCCTCGTCTCTCAGGCGCTCTGCTGTCTTTTTGGCCTCCTGGACGGTCTTGGCTTTCCTGTCCACCAAGTCCTGCACTGTGTGATACTTATCCGTCAGCTCGCCATCTAAAATCTGAGAGAAATAAGACAGCATAATTAGTATCAGTCACAGTATTACAGTCCTAAATATACACATAAAATGAACACACACACACACACACACACACACACACACACACACACACACACCTGCTTGGCATCATTGGCTTTGTCCCGTGCCATAGTGGCTGTCTCCTCAGCTCGAGCTGCTGCCATGCTGTTTTTTGCACGCTTGAGTTTCAGACCATCAATCCCCCGACCCAGGTTGCCAAGGCGATCCATGGCATTATTCAGGTCATGGTCACTGCTGGAGGTCTCAGACTCGATCTACGAGCAGAGAAAATATCAGGAACGTATTATCTCTTCATCCTCCTCATCCCATCAAACAGAATACAGATGGCGTCCAGTCAGTTGAGTTCCTACTGTACCTGTGCTAGTCGGACTTCCGTTTCACCGATGTCAACCTTCGCCCGCTGTATGGCCTTCTCCGCTGCAGCCTGGGCCGTCTTAGCGTCCTCAAGCGCCCGTTTCACCGTCTCTGCTGTGGATTTCACCCCGTCTGCCCGATTCCTACAGAACGGAAACACATGTTGGAATCAGGAGCGTTTTGCTGTGCTGGACTATTCTCTTTGACTTGATAATGCTATAACCTATAACCCTCTATAACCCTCTACATACTATAATCCTCTACATACTATAACCCTCTATAACCCTCTACATACTATAACCCTCTACATACTATAACCCTCTACACACTATACCCCTCTACACACTATAACCCTCTACATACTATAACCCTCTACACACTATAACCCTCTACACACTATAACCCTCTACATACTATAACCCTCTACATACTATAATCCTCTATAACCCTCTACATACTATAACCCTCTATAACCCTCTACATAATATAACCCTCGACATACTATAACCCTCGACATACTATAACCCTCTATATACTATAACCCTCTACATACTATAACCCTCTACATACTATAACCCTCTACATACTATAACCCTCTACATACTATAACCCTCTATAACCCTCTACATACTATAACCCTCTACATACTATAACCCTCTACATACTATAACCCTCTATAACCTTCTACATACTATAACCCTCGACATACTATAACCCTCGACATACTATAACCCTCTACACACTATAACCCTCTACATACTATAACCCTCTACATACTATAACCCTCGACATACTATAACCCTCGACATACTATAACCCTCGACATACTATAACCCTCTACATACTATAACCCTCGACATGCTATAACCCTCCACATGCTATAAATCTCCACACACACACACACACACACACACACACACACACACACCTGGCCTTCTTGGCCTCCTGCAGCAGCTGCTCTGCCTTGCGCACGTCGTCCTGTGTCTGTTTCAGAATGGCGTCTACGTTGGAGAGGCTCCGGACCCGGTCCTTGATCTCCTCTGCCAGGTGTCTGATCTGCTGTGGTGAGGCTGGGATGGACAGCTCCAGGACACGGTTAGCCACCGTTTCAATGCTGTCTGGATCAGCACCCTCCTCTGCAATGAGACAGAAAAGATATTCAGATCAGTAAAGAGATTTTTGACACAGATTGGAAGTTAATACTTAATGATTATGACGCTGATCATGATGACTATCCCGAGGTGAAGATACATTGTTTGTATGGTCAAATGTAGCCAAGGTCTGAACTCACTTTTCCTCTAATATCTGAATTCTCTGTCACTTTTCCCAAAAATGTTTTAGCTAACTAAGTAGCTAACTCACGCATGAGGAAGTCCCGGATCTGCTTGATGAGGTCCCGCAGGTCGTTGTTGGAGCGCTCCACATTGTTCTTGGTGTTAGTGGCCTTGTCCAGAGCTGCCTGGGCTGTACCCTTTGCCTCCTCCGCCTTGGTCTTGGCATCTGCCACCTGAGAAGCCAAACAGGGGGACACAGAGAACCAGGGGTAACATCAATTCCCCCGACTTTACTGATAGCTGCTTCATTGTAGAAACGTTTTACCTACTATGACTGTGATAGGTCGTTATCTCACCGAGTGAATGCATTAACTGTAAGTCGCTCTGAATAAGTGTCTGCTAAAAGACTCAAATGTAAATGGACCCTCATACTGTAGGTGATACAGGGGTATGTTTGCATTAATGACATGCCACAACATATTTAGCAAGTCTTCCTTTCCTGTCAAGACAGTTTGTGTTTATCTATTAAGGAGTATGTCCACTTGGAGTAACGGACCTTGTGGAAGAGCTCTTCTACCTCCCTCATGGCTATGTTCAGCTCTTTCTCTGCGTGCTTAGACTTTTCCAAGGCGTTCTCTGCCATCGCTACGGCACCGTTGCAGTTCAGGCCTCCACAGTGCCTGTTCCCCTCGTCGTCACGGCAACCCGCCCCTCCGCAAGGGCTCTCTACACAGGGGGAATCGCCAGGGCTCCCACAGACCTGGTCAAAGGGGGCGGGGTGGAACATGTATCAGATTTTGTAGATTTTCATAACTTTCCATGAACGCTGACCGTTTGTATCTAGCTGTTTATCTTGATGCTTGTTTCACCTTCTCGTTGATCTTCTTCACGTCCAGGGTTTGTGCCTTGGCATTGAGGTCCCCCAGGGCTCGCTTGTTGGCGGCGTTCTTGCGGTTGAAGTCGTCTTTCTTGGCAGAGATGAGGCGTTCTGTCTTGCGGCGGGTGTCTGCTGATTGGCTGACAGTGCTGGGCGTGGTAGTGGTGGACTGGTTGGCTCGCCGCTCTGCGTCACGGGACTTATTATAGGAGCTCCGGATGCTTTCATATGCACCTGGGTGAAGGAGAGGGGCCCGAAAATAAGAAAGACACATTTAACTAATGTTTCAAAAGTATTTCTACAAAAAAAAACATTAATAACACCAGCCATTAAGGCACTACGTATCCCAGAATCCCCATGGTGGAAGGGGGACAGGATGTCTCTGCTCACCCAGGAAGTTAGAGTTCTTCAGGATGTCCAGTTGGCGGTGGAGCTGATCTGAGGTCAGGTTGAGCTCTTTGGCCTCTCTCTCTAGAGCACTGAGCTCATTACTGGCCTCAACATTACTGTTCCCCACACTGGTCAGGTCTCCCTCCAGATGATTTAGTACATCTGTGGTCTCCCCTATCTGAGACCTGCAAGAGAAAGGGAGAAGGAAATTACAGTTAAACTACAAAACTGGAGGAGAGGGGTATTCATGGTGAATCTTTATTCAGACAGTCTACCTTTGTATGTGTATTATTATGTAAAGTATAATAGTGTCAGTGTGTATGCCTTGTACCTGAGGTCTTCAATGAGCTCCATCAGGCTGCTGACTGCCTCTGTGGTGGTGTTGCGGGCATTGACGATGCCCTGAGCTCGTGCCAGCTTCTCCTCCAGGTCTCTGAAGGCCTTCTCATAGGCTCCAGTCAAGCCCGTGTTCTGGATCTCCACAGCCCGCTCCGACAGGGTCTTGGTTCGGACAGCCAGGTTCTGTACCACCCGGTCCCAGTCCCCAAAGCACTGGTGGCAGGGCTGGCAGTTAGGGAACTGGCCTGAGAAGCCCCGGGCACACTGATCACAACGCACGCCCGACACCCCCTGTTGACACACGCAGTGGCCCGTCTTCTGGCCACACTGAGAGGTCTCTATGCCCCGAGGGTCACAGTCACAGGCTGAGAGAGAGAGATGTAGAGAGAGATGAAGAGAGAGATAGAGATGGAGAGAGATGAAGAGAGAGATGGAGAGAGATGAAAAGAGAGAGATGGACAGAGAGATGGAGAAAGAGAGAGAGGTGGAGAGAGAGATGAAAGGAGAGAGAGTGATGGACAAAGAGATGAAGAAAGAGAGATGAAAAGAGAGAGAGAGATGGACAGAGAGATAAAGAAAGAGAGAGAGATGAGAGATGGATGGAGAGACAGATGAAGAGAGAATATCTATGCTTATTTATTTTATCTTGTGTCCTTTACCATTTGTACATTGCAAAAACACTGTATATATATATATATATATATATATATATATATATATATATATATATAATATGACATTTGTAATGTCTTTATTGTTTTGAAACTTCTGTATGTGTGATGTCTACTGTTAATTTTTATTGTTTATTTCACTTTATATATTATCTACCTTACTTGCTTTGGCAATGTTAACACATGTTACCCATGCCAATAAAGCCCCTTGAATTCAATTGGTCACGTTCTGACCATCGTTCGTGTGTGTTTTCCATGTTTTAGTGTTGGTCAGGACGTGAGCTGGATGGGCATTCTATGTTGTGTGTCTGGTTTGTCCATTTCTATGTTTGGCCTGATATGGTTCTCAATCAGAGGCAGGTGTTAGTCATTGTCTCTGATTGGGAACCATATTTAGGTAGCCTGTTTTGTGTTGGATTTTGTGGGTGATTGTTCCTGTCTTTGTGTTTGTGGCACCAGATAGGACTGTTTTGGTTTTTTTTTTTTTGCACGTTCCTTGTTTTGTAGATTGTCATACTTTTATCTTTATTAAAGATGCACAAAACTAACCACGCTGCATTTTGGTCCGCCTCTCTTTCCCCACAAGAAAACCATTACAGAGTTGAAAGAATGAGAGAGAGATGAAGAGAGAGTGAGAGATGGAGAGAGAGTAATTACGGAATTACCTGGAAGGTTTACAACTACCAAAGATTATTATTCCCAAACTATACAGCAAATGCTCTGGAATCAAACAGAGACCTGAAAACACCATCAACCAGGAACTGACTGAATAATAGTCTGAAGCTATATATTATTATTTTTTTAAACATGAAGAAAAATACATCACAATGATATATTTTACTTTATAAGGACCGAATGCTAAGTTAAGGCTACCAAGCTTGATACAACTTCAATTAGCACTGACGTGTCAAGTGAGAGGCGTCAAAGCTCGAGCCCAACAATGGCAGGAGAGCCCCGACCAAATGGAGAGGCTTTAGAAGCACCCTCCCACTGCTCAGTGGTAATTAAAATACAGTACCCTTTGAATGTAAAGAATAATAAGACATGAAAAGAGTATAAAATTAAGCTCCTTATTGAAAATCAAGACACACTTTTTTGCTGACTATTATAAAAATGGGAACATAAGCAACTATATCTTCCATACAGACCATCCCTTGGCACAGTGCTATATTAACCAGACCATCCCTTGGCACAGTGCTATATTAACCAGACCATCCCCTGGCATGGCACAGTGCTATATTAACCAGACCATCCCTTGGCACAGTGCTATATTAACCAGACCATCCCTTGGCACAGTGCTATATTAACCAGACCATCCCCTGGCATGGCACAGTGCTATATTAACCAGACCATCCCCTGGCATGGCACAGTGCTATATTAACCAGACCATCCCTTGGCACAGTGCTATATTAACCAGACCATCCCTTGGCACAGTGCTATATTAACCAGACCATCCCCTGGCATGGCACAGTGCTATATTAACCAGACCATCCCCTGGCATGGCACAGTGCTATATTAACCAGACCATCCCCTGGCATGGCACAGTGCTATATTAACCAGACCATCCCCTGGCATGGCACAGTGCTATATTAACCAGACCATCCCCTGGCATGGCACAGTGCTATATTAACCAGACCATCCCCTGGCATGGCACAGTGCTATATTAACCAGACCATCCCCTGGCATGGCACAGTGCTATATTAACCAGTCCATCCCTTGGCACAGTGCTATATTAACCAGACCATCCCCTGGCATGGCACAGTGCTATATTAACCAGACCATCCCTTGGCACAGTGCTATATTAACCAGACCATCCCCTGGCATGGCACAGTGCTATATTAACCAGACCATCCCTTGGCACAGTGCTATATTAACCAGACCATCCCCTGGCACAGTGCTATATTAACCAGACCATCCCCTGACATGGCACAATGCTATATTAACCAGTCCATCCCCTGGCATGGCACAGTGCTATATTAACCAGACCATCCCCTGACATGGCACAGTGCTATATTAACCAGACCATCCCCTGGCATGGTGCAGTGCTATATTAACCAGACCATCCCCTGACATGGCACAGTGCTATATTAACCAGACCATCCCCTGGCATGGCACAATGCTATATTAACCAGACCATCCCCTGGCATGGTGCAGTGCTATATTAACCAGACCATCCCCTGGCATGGCACAGTGCTATATTAACCAGACCATCCCCTGGCATGGCACAGTGCTATATTAACCAGACCATCCCCTGGCATGGCACAGTGCTATATTAACCAGTCCATCCCTTGGCACAGTGCTATATTAACCAGACCATCCCCTGGCATGGCACAGTGCTATATTAACCAGACCATCCCCTGGCATGGCACAGTGCTATATTAACCAGACCATCCCCTGGCATGGCACAGTGCTATATTAACCAGACCATCCCCTGGCATGGCACAGTGCTATATTAACCAGACCATCCCCTGGCATGGCACAGTGCTATATTAACCAGACCATCCCCTGGCATGGCACAGTGCTATATTAACCAGACCATCCCCTGGCATGGCACAGTGCTATATTAACCAGACCATCCCCTGGCATGGTGCAGTGCTATATTAACCAGACCATCCCCTGGCATGGCACAGTGCTATATTAACCAGACCATCCCCTGGCATGGCGCAGTGCTATATTAACCAGACCATCCCCTGGCATGGCACAGTGCTATATTAACCAGACCATCCCCTGGCATGGCACAGTGCTATATTAACCAGACCATCCCCTGGCATGGCACAATGCTATATTAACCAGACCATCCCCTGGCATGGTGCAGTGCTATATTAACCAGACCATCCCCTGACATGGCACAGTGCTATATTAACCAGACCATCCCCTGGCATGGCACAGTGCTATATTAACCAGACCATCCCCTGGCATGGCACAGTGCTATATTAACCAGACCATCCCCTGGCACAGTGCTATATTAACCAGACCATCCCCTGGCACGGCACAGTGCTATATTAACCAGACCATCCCCTGGCATGGCACAGTGCTATATTAACCAGACCATCCCCTGGCATGGCACAGTGCTATATTAACCAGACCATCCCCTGGCATGGCACAGTGCTATATTAACCAGACCATCCCCTGGCACAGTGCTATATTAATCAGACCATCCCTTGGCACAGTGCTATATTAACCAGACCATCCCCTGGTACAGTGCTATATTAACCAGACCATCCCCTGGCATGGCACAGTGCTATATTAACCAGACCATCCCCTGGCATGGCACAGTGCTATATTAACCAGTCCATCCCCTGGCATGGTGCAGTGCTATATTAACCAGACCATCCCTTGGCACAGTGCTATATTAACCAGACCATCCCCTGGCATGGCACAGTGCTATATTAACCAGACCATCCCTTGGCACAGTGCTATATTAACCAGACCATCCCCTGGCATGGCACAGTGCTATATTAACCAGACCATCCCTTGGCACAGTGCTATATTAACCAGACCATCCCCTGGCATGGCACAGTGCTATATTAACCAGACCATCCCCTGGCATGGCACAGTGCTATATTAACCAGACCATCCCCTGACATGGCACAGTGCTATATTAACCAGACCATCCCCTGGCATGGTGCAGTGCTATATTAACCAGACCATCCCCTGGCATGGTGCAGTGCTATATTAACCAGACCATCCCCTGGCATGGCACAGTGCTATATTAACACACTACCCCTCTGTTAAGAGCGGGGTTGTTACCGATGGGTGGAAACTCAGGACAATAAACAACGAGGACTCTGAGTCAGCTAATATATACATCTCTATAAGTCTGGAACAGTAATGGTGCAGGGCAACAGCAAACAGTTTCAGCTGGACTTTCACCCAGTCAAAGAAATAGCTCAGCAGGAGAAGCTCGACCCTGAGAAAGATACCCCCACGCCGAGAAGATCAGACCAGACCTCTCATTACATAAACCCACAGACGAGCACTTCCAAGCGGAAAGTCAACCATTCAAATGAGGGTTAAATTCACCCAGCTGGAGGTAAGGCAGGTGGAGCTGGAACAGCAGGTAATTACAGTCCAGTCAGCACAGACCCAGACAACAGTCCAGCACAACAACACCCCCTTAACTAGACCTGGAGAGCTGGAGAGAGACATATCTGCACTCTGGACTGCAGTGAGACAGCATCTCCAGGACAAAGAGCAGGAGAAAAACAGAGCACTGGAGGAGAGGATCAGACTGCTGGAGGAGAGGTTGAGGGGGATGGCGTGTGACAGAGAACAACCCATTAGAGAGGTGGCCACCCCCGCAGAGAAGCCAGCAGAATAGCCCACCTCAACACCCGACAAAAGTCTCAACACCACAGCAGAACAGTCCACCCCGGACCCTGACCATAGCGTCAACAACATAGCGGGACAGACAAATAAAGAAGCCCAAGCCCAGGGGATTCTACCCCCTCTGAACACCCCCCCCCCCCCCGTCAGCCACTCTGATAGCCCTCCTGACAACCCCTCACACCCTCCCACATGCCGAGAGGACCTACATCCAGACCACAACACCACCAGCCACATACACACCCCCACCCCCACCCCAACCAATCAACACACCCCCAAGTCAACCATGCCCACACCCCATTTAGGCCCCCTCCTGCCCTCAGACGTATGCTCCTCCTGCCCACCCAGTGCCCCCCACTCCCGCAAAGAGGGCCTCAACATGAATGTCACACATGCGCCCAGGCCGTGAGCAGGCAAACAGGGCCAACCCCCACTCTTACACTAGCCCAAGTCGATGGCATGTACCAGATGCTCAGCAGGCTCTGCTCACACTTACTGGCCTGAAGCCAAACCACACGACTAACATTGGACACTTTATGGAACACAAAGCCATCACTAACTCATCCTGGAATATCCAAGGCCTGAGGTCATCTGCCTTTGGCTTAAAGAGCAGGAACCTGGAGTTCACCAAAGAAATCAGAAATTCAGACATTGTCACCCTACAAGAAACATAGTATAGAGGAGATGGACCCACTGGTTTCCCTCTAGGTGACAGAGAGCTGGTAATCCCATCCACCAAACTACCAGGTGTGAAACAGGGAAGGGACTCAGGGGGTATGCTAATTTGGTAAAGAGCAGACCTAACTCACCCCATTAAAATAATCAAAACAGCGACATTTTTCATCTGGCTAGAAATTCAAAAGGAAATGATCTTAACAGAGAAAAATGTCCTCATGTGTGTTACCTGTATCCCCCCACTAGAATCCCCATACTTTAATGAAGACAGCTTCTCCATCCTGGAGGGGGAAATCAATCATTTCCATGCCCAGGGACATGTACTAGTCTGTAGTGACCTAAATGCCAGAACTGGACAAGAACCTGACACCCTCAGCACGCAGGGGGACAAACACCTGCCTGGAGGTGACAGCATTCCCTCCCCCATATGCCCCCCTAGACACAGCTACGACAACATTACCAACAAAAACGGGTCACAACTCCTGCAGCTCTGTTGCACGCTGGGTATGTACATAGTCAATGGTAGGCTTTGAGGGGACTTCTATGGTAGGTACACCTATAGCTCATCTCTTGGCAGTAGTACTGTAGACTACTTAACCACTGACCTCAACCCAGAGTCTCTCAGAGCGCTCATAGTCAGCCCACTGGCACCCCTATCAGATCACAGCAAAATCACAGTCTACTTAAGCAGAGCAATACTCAATCATGAGGCATCAAGGCCAAAGGAACTGAGTAATATTAAGAAATGATGTAGATGGAAGGAATGTAGTGTGGAAACCTAGCAAAAACAATTAGGCAACAACAAATTCAATCCCTTTCAAACAACTCCCTGGACAAAACGTCCACTGTAATAGTGAAGGTGTAAACGTGGCAGTAGAAAATATAAACAGTATATTTGACCTCTCAGCTTCCCTATCAAATCTAAACATTTCAAACAGAAAACCGAAAATGAACAACAATGACAAATGGTCTGATGAAGAATGCAAAAACCTAAGAAAGAAATTGAGAAACCTGTCCAACCAAAAACATAGAGACCCAGAAAACCCGAGTCTACACCTTCACTATGGTAAATCACTAAAACAATACAGAAATACACAACGGAAAAATAAGGAACAGCACGTCAGAAATCAGCTCAATGTAATTGAAGAACTTCTGGGAAAAGTGGAAAATGATCAACAAAAAGCACAAAGAAAATATCCTCCGTGTACAACGTAAAACACCAAATAGTGCATGCAGAGCAGAATTAGGTCGATACCCGCTAATTATCAAAATCCAGAAAAGAACCGCTAAATTCTACAACCACCTAAAAGGAAGTGATTCCCAAATCTTCCACAACAAAGCCATCACCCACAGAGAGATGAACCTGGAGAAGAGTCCCCTAAGCAAGCTGGTCCTGGGGCTCTGTTCACAAACACACCCTACATAGCCCCAGGACAGCAGCACAATTGGACCCAACCAAATCATGAGAAAACAAAAAGATAATTCTTTCCAATGTGTCAAGTAATTAACAAAAAAACAGAGCAAACTAGAATGCTAGTTGGCCCTACACAGAGAGTACACAGCGGTAGAATACCTGACCACTGTGACTGACCCAAAATTAAGGAAAGCTTTGACTATGTACAGACTCAGCGAGCATAGCCTTGCTATTGAGAAAGGCCGCTATAGGCAGACATGGCTCTCAAGAGAAGACAGGCTATGTGCTCACTGCCCACAAAATGAGGTGGAAACTGAGCTGCACTTCCTAACCTCCTGCGCAATTTATGACCATATTAGAGACACATATTTCCCTCAGATTACACAGATCCACAAAGAATTCGAAAACAAATCCAATTTTGATCAACTCCCATATCTACTGGGTGAAATTCCAGTGTGCCATCAGAGCAGCAAGATTTGTGACCTGTTGCCACAAGAGAAGGGCAACCAGTGAAGAACAAACACCATTGTAAATACAACCCATATCTATGGTTATTTATTTTATCTTGTGTCCTTTACCATTTGTACATTGTTAAAACACTGTATATATATTTAATATGACATTTGTAATGTCTTTATTGTTTTGAAACTTCTGTATGTGTGATGTTTACTGTTAATTTTTATTGTTTATTTCACTTTATATATTATCTACCTTACTTGCTTTGGCAATGTTAACACATGTTTCCCATGCCAATAAAGCCCTTGAATTGAATTGAATTGAGAGAGAGAGAGAAAGAGAGAAAAAGAGAGAGAGACAGAGAGAAAGAGAGAGAGACAGAGAGAGAGAGAAAGAGAGAGAGAAAGGGAGAAAGAGAGAGAGAAAGAGAGAGAGACAGAGAGAAAGATAGAGACAGACAGAGAGAGAGAGACAGAGAGAAAGAGAGAGAGACAGAGAGAAAGAAAGAAAGAAAGAGCAAGAGAGAAAGAGAGAGAGAAAGAGAGAGAAAGAGACAGAGAGACAGAGAGGAAGAGAGTGAGAGAGAGAAAGAAAGAGACAGAGAGAGAGAGACAGAGAGAAAGAGAGAGAGAGAGAGAGAGAGACAGAGAGAGAGAGAGAAAGAGAGAGACAGACAGACAGAAAGAGAGCGAGAGCGAGAGGAAGTCAGAGATCGTTAGTATGTCTGCTGCTGATATTTTGATGCCACTTATGAATGACATGTTACATGGAGCTTCTGCTAATGCTGACCTCTACACTGGATCCGTGGGTCTCCCCAGTAGTTCTCTTGGCAGTCTGTGCAGATCTTCCCACCAAATCCGTCACGACACTGACACTTTCCAGTGAACTGGGGCACAGAGAGGACAAACATGAGCATGAGGTCACTGAAGAGGTTTATCCCATGAAGCACCTTAGTAATGGAACCACACCCACACCTCGTTGCAGGCCGGGTTGACAGCGTTGTTGGGTTCACAGCCGCAGGCCTCACAGCCCCGCCCACTAGCCAGGTTCCAGTAGTTGGGCTCACAGTGGTCACATGTCAGGCCGATAGTGTTGGGTAGACACAGGCACTGCCCTGTGGCACGCTGGCAGACACACTCATCCCGCGCTGTACACTGGGTTTGCGCTGTGCCCAGGAAGTTACAGGTGCACTCTTGAGAAAACAAAAAAAAGTAGATGAAACATTTACTAGGGTGCACAACATATACCGTCTAAAAATGAATGGTTGTCAAGTTTTTTTTGTGTGTAAAAAGGATGCTTCAACAGTCACTCACTTCTGCAGTTGCGTCGCGAGGCGTCTCCATAGTAACCGCTCTTGCACACGCCACAGTCCGGTCCCTCTGTGTTGTAGAGACACTTCTTACACTCTCCTGTCCTCCGGTCACACGCATCCAGGTCTGCCATGTCAATGTTGTTACTGCACCTGCACGGTTGGCACCGCCCACCTGGCTGGGAGGGGTTACCATAGTAACCTGGGGCACACTCCTCACACCGGGAACCTGTGACCCAAAAAGGAAAAAAGATTGAGGGAGAAGGAGGGAGATTTTTGGATGGACAGAGATGTAAAAGTGGAATATCTCATGTTGATATTGAGATATTTATTGGCTGGGTGAGGGTGAAAAACGACTTGGTATTTTCAAGTATTTCGAAACAGTTTTCCAGTGAACTTAAGTGTGATAGCAGACAGACAGAGACATGTGGTGAAACCCAGCTCAGTGACTATCAATAAAGTTCAGGATGAACACATTATGTTAGGTACTTGAAAATGTTTCATATTTTATCATTTTGCAATGCTATTACATCTCGTGTTAAAAGGGAGTTTGGTTACCCAGGAGATAAACATTGATTTGTGAGTAGCTCTGTTGCAGAGTGGATTATGCTTCAGCAGTGTTGCAGAGTCCGTTCTTGAGGCCACATATTTGTATTCATTTTTATTACAACTTTATTTAACCAGGTAGGCCAGTTGAGAACACCTTTATTTAACCAGGTAGGCTAGTTGAGAACACCTTTATTTAACCAGGTAGGCCAATTGAGAACACCTTTATTTAACCAGGTAGGCCAGTTGAGAACACCTTTATTTAACCAGGTAGGCCAGTTGAGAACACCTTTATTTAACCAGGTAGGCTAGTTGAGAACACCTTTATTTAACCAGGTAGGTCAGTTGAGATCACCTTTATTTAACCAGGTAGGCTAGTTGAGAACACCTTTATTTAACCAGGTAGGCTAGTTGAGATCACCTTTATTTAACCAGGTAGGCCAGTTGAGATCACCTTTATTTAACCAGGTAGGCCAGTTGAGAACACCTTTATTTAACCAGGTAGGCCAGTTGAGAACACCTTTATTTAACCAGGTAGGCCAGTTGAGAACACCTTTATTTAGCCAGGTAGGCCAGTTGAGAACACCTTTATTTAACCAGGTAGGCCAGTTGAGAACACCTTTATTTAACCAGGTAGGCCAGTTGAGAACACCTTTATTTAACCAGGTAGGCCAGTTGAGAACACCTTTATTTAACCAGGTAGGCCAGTTGAGAACACCTTTATTTAACCAGGTAGGCATGTTGAGAACACCTTTATTTAACCAGGTAGGCCAGTTGAGAACACCTTTATTTAACCAGGTAGGCATGTTGAGATCACCTTTATTTAACCAGGTAGGCCAGTTGAGAACACCTTTATTTAACCAGGTAGGCAAGTTGAGAACAAGTTCTCATTAACAACTGCGACCTGGTCAAGATAAAGCAAAGCAGTGCGACAAAAAAAACAACAACACAGAGTTACACATGGACTAAACAAACGTACAGTCAATAACACAAAAGGAAAATCTATATACAGTGTATGCAAATGGAGTAAGGAGGTAAGGCAATAAATAGGCCTCAGTAGGGAAGTAAATACAATTTAGCAGATTAACACTGGAGTGATAGATGAGCAGATGATGATGTGCAAGTAGAGATACTGGTGTGCAAAAGAACAAAAAAAAGTAAATAAAAACAATATGGGGATGAGGAAGGTAGTTGGATGGGCTGTTTACAGATGGACTATGTACAGCTGCAACGATCGGTGAGCTGCTCAGATAGCTGATGCTTAAAGTCAGTGAGGGAGATATAAGTCTCCAACTTCAGCCATTTTGCAAATCGTTCCAGTCATTGGCAGCAGAGAACTGGAAGGAAAGGTGGCAAAAGGAGGTGTTGGCTTTGGGGATGATCAGTGAGAGATGCCTGCTGGAGCATGTGCTACGGGTGGGTGTTGTTATGGTGACCAGTGAGCTGAGATAAGGCAGAAGCTTTACCTAGCAAAGACTTATAGATGACCTGGAGCCAGGGGGTTTGGAGACGAATATGTAGCAAGAGCCAGCCAACGAGAGCATACAGGTCGTAGTGGTGGGTAGTATATGGGGAATTGGTGACAAAACAGATGGCACTGTGATAGACTGTATCCAGTTTGCTGAGTAGAGTGTTGGAGGCTATTTTGTAAATGACATCGCCGAAGTCGAGGAATGGTAGGATAGTCAGTTTTACGAGGGTATGTTTGGCAACGTGAGTGAAGGAGGCTTTGTTGCAAAATAGGAAGCCGATTCTAGATTTAATTTTGGATTGGAAATGCTTAATATGAGTCTGGAAGGAGAGTTTAAAGTCTAGCCAGACACCTAGGTATTTATAGTTGTCCACATATTCTAAGTCAGAACCGTCCAGAGTAGTGATGCTAGTCGGGCAGGCTGGTGTGGGCAGCGATCAGTTGAAGAGAATGCATTTAGTTTTACTCGCGTTTAAGAGCAGTTGGAGGCCACGGAAGGAGTGTTGTATGGCATTGAAGCTCGTTTGGAAGTTAATTAATAATATTGAGTGTTGTCGGACTTGTCTCGGTGCAGGATACATTTTTACTCGGTCTTGTCTCGGACAACGAGGACTCGTAATTTCTTCCAGAGACCAGTAAAAAGTTTTTTTAAACTCATTATCAGCTCCCATTCAGTCAACGCATAAAAGTGCTTTGCCAGGCCAAATATCCACACCTCTGTCATGATATCACTTCCTACTTGTCTTGTAACATTACTGTCCTTTTCTTTAATTTTAAAATATCCTCAAAACCATTGCTTCGGGAAGTAGGGGTGCTTGAAAATCAGAATAAAAAAATATATAATTAATAAAAATATATATATATATATTTTTGGAAGAAAATACATTTCTTCACAAAAGTAGTGCACTGGGCCTTTACTAGTCCTGTAATAGTGGGCTGAAGCTTTAGGAACAACATTTTTCCCTGCAGTCTACAAAACATTCTCAGCACACTTGAAAGTTGCACGCTCACCAAGAGAGGGCAGACTGAGGAATTTGTTACATATTTGGTATTTCTATCTATTAGAAACCTGTTTGGGTTTGTGATCATGGAGTGTCATTCTATTTTCCTCTGCGTTTCTTCACCATTTTTAAATGTCTAAAAACTATCCACATGTTCGTCTGACATATGAACGCAGAAACACTGGACATTATGAGCTCTTATTGTGGTGGCGATTTGAAACAATTGCAGTCATGGTCTTGAACTGGACTCTCATTGTTCTGGTCTTGGTGTTGACTCAGACCCAATTTGCTCTGGTCTTGGTCTTCAATCGGTCTCGCTTCAGATGGTCTCTCACCCTGTGCTTCAGCATTTTGGTAGACACCGTGAACTATTTACTTCTCTCACAAAGAGCACATCTTTTCTGGTCTCGGTGTTGACTCAGACCCAATTTGCTCTGGTCTTGGTCTTCAATCGGTCTCGCTTCAGATGGTCTCTAACCCTGTGCTTCAGCATTTTGGTAGACACCGTGACCTATTTACTTCTCTCACAAAGAGCAAAGATCTTTTCTAAGGATGGATTCAGAGGAAGGGAGACATACTTTACATTTTTTTTTGTCCAACTGCCGGCTGCAGGGGGCAGAGTATGCTGGGGTGAAGGGAGGCTGGCTTTTGGGTTTGACAGACAACCTACAGCTGCTGGTTTTGAGGTCTTTCCAGCAAAACAAGGAGAGAGAGGTCACTCCTAGCAGGGAAGTGCTGTATTCTAACCCCGAGTTGAATACGACATACGATTTACTCACTTGACAGAAAATA